>NC_077233.1:90228479-90335979 GCF_027887165.1 Monodelphis domestica
GAGCCCCGGCACCGGCAGGGTCATAAAGGATATGATAGAAAGGTGGAGGCACGTACCAACAGCAGCCAAGGGTCAGAAACACTTTTGGGAGACCCCTCTATGCCTCCCTCCCTCCCTTCCTTCCTTCCATGCTTCATTTCTGTCTCAGCAACAACTCTAAGGCAGAAAGGTAAGGGCTAGGCCATGGGGGTCAAGTGACTTGCCCAGGGTCACACAGCGAGGAAGTGTCTGAGGTCAGATTTGAACCCAGGACCTCCCGTCTCTCATCCACGGAGCCGCCTCCTGCAGTCTCTCTTTCAAGCTGCCGTTTTCCTGTGTGACCACCGGCACGTCGCTCAGCATCTCCGGGCCTCCGACTCTAAAGGGTTCTCCTGCCCAGCTGAAGCCGGCGGTGTCTGCCCCAGAGCTCACAGCCGACACCTGCCGGCTCTCGGAGATGCTCTTTCGTGATAGATGCCAGCTGGCCTGTGCTGTGCGTCGGCGCCCGCGGCGTCCCCCCAACCCGAGCGCTGCTCTCGGCCATCCCTTGGAAAGCTCCCTCGTGGGTGGGCCCATGCCGAGGGAAGGCCTGGCGAGCCTCTGCCGGGGCTACTCTTCCTCTTCTTTCTCTGTAGGCCGAGGGCAGGGGAGGGAGCAGCGGCCACTCTTCCTCTGAAAAGAGGAGCAAAGAGGGCATCCGTGGGGCCCGGCCACTAACCGTACCCAGGAGGAAGGCCTCATCGGAGGGGTGCCGAGCACTACGGCGGGAGGCCCGCTGGGCCTAGTCCGGCGCCGTCAGAACGCCGGCTCCCGCTTCTGGACCGCTTTACGGTTTACAGAGGATGCTCTCACGGCCTCCTCGGGGCCAGGCGGTGCACGTTGGATGGAGCCCATCTTCCAGGCAGGGACGCGGAGGCTCGGGGAGCGTCATGGATTTGGCCGGGGCCACAGAGCGAGGCAGACGTCCTGAGGATTTCCCATGGTGCTGTGGGTGCCCGAAGAGGCTGCCCGGAGGACGCCGAGGGGGACCAGCGCCTGCAGCCGTCTCGGCGGGGCGGCCGTCCTCTTCCCGGTTCGTCCGTGCTTCCCCTTCGCTCTGGGGCTGGTTCGGGGGGCGGCCCTTTGTGCCAAGGGGAGCGGGCAGCGCCTGGAAGCCCCATCTTCCAGCAGGCTTCAAGGGGGGACCTCCTGGGCTGCCTGCGGAGACGTGACCCAGCGGGGAAAGCCTCAGGGACCGCCGGCCCCGGGCCCTTCCTCAAGACCCGGCAGCAGGCAGCCATCTCCAGTAGGCGGGCCGGCCCGGAGGCGGCCGTGGAGAGTGCCTGCGGAGCTGGGAGACGGGCACCCGGGCAGGCCGGCCTCCCTGCCTCCGCCCCAACATTCCTCGGCCTTTGCTCATCTCCCTCTTCCGGTGTTCGAACAGAGAAGAACAGAACAGACTTCGGGGCTCGGACAGCATCGGACGCTTTACAGAAAAGGCCCGACATCACGCGGGGAGCCGCCAGGCCCCCCCAATCTCTCCCCACCACCTGCCCCCCCGCCTCTTTGGATGCCCGGGGCTCGCACCAAGGCAATGCTTCGTCAAGATTCCTTGAACGGGGATGACGCAGAAGGTCAGTGATTCCGGAGCGAGAAAAAAAGGGGCGTCTGCCGGGGGACGCGGCGTTCCTGGGTCCCCGCGTGCCGAGGGAAGGGCGCTCAGCCCGGACGCCCGCTCCCGAGTTGGCCGGGCCAGACGCAGGGGCGGCGCGCAGAAGCTGACCTGCCTCCGTCGTCCCTGGCTACGGGGCCAGGCGGGTCTCCACAGCCAGAGGGAACAACGCCAGACCCGAGGCTGGACTCGGTGCCCAGCCACGCTCCCCGTTCCCCTGCCCGAGCCAGAGGGCTCCCCCAGAGCGAGGGGGACGGCACCGTGGAAGGAGCCCCGGCTCCAGCGTCAGAGGATCCGAGTTCCAATTCTGGTGCTGCCTGGGTGCCCTGGGATTCGCTCCCGCCTCTCTAGGCCTGGACGGCCTCTAAGGTGCTCCGGCTCGGATCGACGGTCCCAGGATCAGAGCGAGCCCGTTCTGGTTAATTCCACCGTCTGTTCCCAGGGAAGCTGCCATGTGCACAGCCCGCAGGGTCGCCAAGCTTCCCGAGAGGATGGCAAGCTCAGCCCCTCCCCCTCCCCTTCCCAGATAACTGCCAGGGGCCCAGCCCGGCTCCCCTTAGGGCAGCTCCTCAAGGAGCTCTGGGCGAGCTTTCCCCAGGCTGGCCCCCTGGCTTGCACTGGAGGACCCTGGGCTTTGAAGGGCATTATTAGGGCACCGCCGGCTGCTCGCTTGGGGGGACCCCTGCGCTCTACAGTGGGGAGACTGTCCAATTCCCGATCTGAGAAGCCCTGGAGGAGGTGAGAAGGCTGGGGGGAGGGGGGAGGCCGTGACAGATGGGCGCTCCGGCCCCGCCCGGAAGGGCTTCCCGGCGGGAAGAGGCCGCCTTTGCCCAGCTCTGGCAAACCCCATTAGCCAGAGGTGATGGTTCTCGAGAGCTGTAAAAGCAGGAGCATCTGCTGAGCCTGGCTTGGAGAGCGGTAATTAGCACAGGGCTGCTCTTCAGCACCGCATCTGCTTCCCCCGCGCTCACTGGCTACCTGCTCCCTCCCTCCCGTGGTGGAAGGGCGGGCTGGGGGCTGCTCAGACCCATTGGCTGGTGTCCCGGGGAACCGTCCTCCCCCCACAGCAGGGCCTAGATGGAGGCGAGCCGCCCCAGACCCAGCCAGAGAAGGGCCTATGCCATCCGCAGGGCCCCGGGCTCAAGAGGCCATTCTGATGGGAGAGGGAAGGGGGTGCACAGAGGCCAGGCTATCGTGGCAGCAGGAGCACCCCCTCCCCTCCCCAAGGCGGGTCCGGGAAAGCGCCTTTCTTCTTTAAAAACAAACAACAAAACTAACTTACTTTCTGGGAGCAAGTGTGTGTGGGTGAGTGGATCACGAGCCAGGCCTCTAGAGACAGGAGGTTCTGGGTTCGAATTTGACCTCAGACACTTCCCAGCTGGGTTACCCTGGGCAAGTCACTTCACCCCCACTGCCTAGCCCTTACCCCTCTTCTTCCTTGGAGCCAATAGGTGAGATTGATTCTGGGATGGAAAGTTAGGGTTAAAAAAAACAAAACCAAAACACAACCCTGACCTTCGGTCTTAGTATCCACCCTAAGACAGAAGAGTAGCAAGGCCTAAGCAATGGGGGTGAAGTGGCTCGCCCAGAGTCACAGAGCCAGGAAGTGTCTGAGACCAGATTTGAACCCAGGACTTCCCAACGGCTGGCTTGGCCCTCCGTGCCACCTAGCTGCACCCCCACCCCTTCTATCTTAGAATCAATATGATATATTGTAAGAGCTAGGCAATAGGGGTTAAGGGACTTACCCAGGGTCTCACACCTGGGAAGTATCTGAGGTCTCATTTGAACTCCAGGCCTGGCTCTCTAACACATGCCACCTCACTGCTCCCACCACTTGTATTCTTAAACCCAACTCTGACCTTTCTTAAACTCAGCATCCAGGCGGCTCCATCATTTGCGTCACATTTAGCGACGAGAGGAATCTTAGAGAAAACCCACTCTACGCTTCCATTTTACAGATGGAAAAAGGGAGGCCTAGCGTGAGGAAGTGATCACGGAGGGCCCCGGCGAGCTGCCGCCCGGGGAATGGGAGCCGGGTCCTCTGGCGGTCCAGAAAACCCAACCCTCTTCTGGGCCCCGCTAGCTTCCGGGGGTACATCGGAGCCTGGGGAGGCGGATATGGGCGCCCTCTCTGGGCGTCTGTGACTCACGCTCGGCATTAATAGGATGAGTCTTGGAGGCCAGGCCCTGCTAAGGAGAAGCCCGAGCGAGGCCCCAAGACAAGGCCCATTTTCTCACTGTCCTGCTGGCTCAAAAACCACTGTTGGAGACAAATTATTTTAACGACCCGCTTCCAGGAAGGAAAACGCCGCTTGCCAGCCGCCAGCCCTGCCCTCCCTGGGCCAGCAAAGCCACAAGAAAACATTCCTCGAGAAGAAAAACGTGGGCTCGCCTGGAAACCGTCTGGGGAGAGCTAGGAACGGAGTCACCGTAAGAGGAGCCGGAGCCCTACAGCCTGGCATCCAGGGGCACTGCGGAGCTGCCTCAGGAAATAAATACAGGGAGCACACAGGACTGAGGGGTCACAGACCCCCATCCCCATTTTACAGGTGAAGACGACGAGCTCTGACATGCCTAAGGCTCACAAAAGGCTCCCCAGGAGTCTTGGTTCTTTCCCTCTACACTAGGGATACACCTGTAGTACCTGCCTCACAGGCCTGGCTCTGGAAGCCATTGGGGGGGGGGGGGCTTCAGAGAATTCTAGACATGCCCAGGAGCCTCCTTCTTCTCCTTGGCCTTCCTTTAGGTCTAGCGCAGAGATCCCAGGCCCCAACGCAGCTGTGCTTCTTGGCCTACTGCCCTCGTCTCAAGAGACCCGGTAAGGCCGACCCTCTTCAGCCTCCAGGCCCTGCCCACCCTCATCACCCCCTAAAGGATTCCTGCTCTCTGTCCCCCCTGGAGGGGCTCCTCTCCAGGCCGCCCAACCCCAATGCCGTGCCCTGCAGGAAGATGCTCCAGATACCTTGAAGGGGCTCCTTGCCATTTCCCTCCTGGGCCCACATTCTACTCTCCCTCCCTCGTGCCAAACTGGTGGAATCCAATCCGCCTCCAGCTTGGTGTCCTTGAGGCCTGTAGAGGAGGAGGACTCTGCGGTGATGTAAGCATGAGTCCAAACCATTGGTTTTAGAGGTAGACAGCCAGGAACGGATGCAGGGTGAAGGGAGAAGAACCTGGGGAAAGACTGATTTCTACAGTGACAACAATAGCAAGAAGAAAGATGACTGAGAAGAGAAGCCACAATTCCACAATTCCAGAAGATAGAAGATGAAGAGAGAAGCCCAGGAATTAAAATTCCGAATAAACATCCATTTTGGAAATGGCCAGCATGGAATTTACTTTGCTTTACACTGCATATTTGTTTGTTTGTTTTTTCTTTTGAAAATTCTTTACCTTTTGTCTTGGATTCTAAAGCAGAAGATCGAGGAGGGTCAGGCAGTTGGGGCTAACCCAGGGTTACACAGCTAGGAAGTACCTGAGGCCCTGTTTGACCCCAGATCTTCCTGACTCCAGGTCTGATCTCTATCCACTGAGCTACCTAGCTGTCCCTTTTGTTCTTTTAAAAAAACTGTTCATGGATGAAGGGGGTGTGGGAAGAAAAGAAATAATTATAAAAATAAAGAGGGGCAAGGAGGTTTAAAAAAACATGAGGAGCCTCAGTCTAGCCAGAAACTAAGATTTTTAAAAAGTTTTCCCCTCTTTAAGACCTAATAACAGGACTTACAGAGCATTTCAAAATTTGCATTGTCCTCATACCAGCTCTGAGGGGCAGATATTAGCAGTATGATTATTCCATTTTGCAGATAAGGAAACAGATGAACCCCCTTCAAAACCTGATCTCTGTAAAAATGGAGATTTGAACCCCGGACTCCAATCCCCAGAAGTCCTTGGCCACTTCCCAGAATGCTTTGTAATCTCACTGAGATCCTCACCTGGGCGAGATCAAAAATTTCTATTTAAACTGGTTGTAAAGCCAACAGGTCTCTTCCTACTTCTGCTTCCAAGGAGACGCGGCTCTCCACCTAGCAGGCAAGATGTGATGGTGGTGAATGGACTCGCTGGGCCTAGGCCCGTGCTTTTCTTATTTTGTATTTTCTTTAATTCTTAATCTTAACATCTCAGAAGAAATTCATTTAGTCTGATCTGCTCTAACACTAGCCAGCACAGCCCTCCTAAGAGGTGAAAAGACACACACAGAAACAGAACTCCAATAACTGCCTACATCCCTGCTTCACACAAGCCTGATTTTGGAGAAAAGTGAAATCTAGACTTCATCCACATGAAGCTAAGTGTCCACCACAAGCAAGCAAAGGGGACTAGTGGATGAAGTCTAGATTTCCCAGCTGTGTGATCCTGGGCAAGTCAATTAATCCCAACTGCCTCATCCATCCTGCTCTTCTGCCTCAGAACCCATAACGGCATCAATTCTAAAATAGACAAGAAGGGTTTTTAAAGAAAAAAAAGAAAAAGAAAATGACTTTCAGCTCCTGAATAAGCCTTATGTCTCTAAGACTCTGTCCCACTGCCCCAAAGTGAAGCCAGCTTATCAGTCTGCATGTAATGTCAATTCTGTCTGGGCTGGGCTAATAGAATCCATTTTCTTCATTTGACTTTAGCCTCAAAGTGGCAGGAACCACACTGATCCAGAAGGTCCTGGGAAAGTCCGGGCAAAGGATTTTGGTCTACCCAGAACTTTTATCTCCATAATTGCATTTATTCTTCACAACAGCTTGATAAGAAAGAAAAAACAAGGATTATGGTCTTCCTCCTAGCTCAGAATAGTTAAATGACTTGCCTAAGGTCATGTAGCTAGTCCAAGACTTTTTTTTTTAACTTAAGCTTACCCTTATTGCCCCCTTGGGCAACCTGCCCCTTTCCCCTCCCCTCCTGGGTTTTAGCCACCCCCTCCCGCCAACCCCCCAGTGCGGCTCCAAGTCCCCCTGGTCTATTTATTGAGTGCTCCCTCTCTCTAAGGTCTGGACATTCCTCAGCCCTCTTCTTTACTCAGTGGTGAAGGAGAGATGACTCACCAAGGTGGCTGGGAAAAGAAGAGATACACTGAGGCCCAAGTGGGCCACACCAAGGGCCAGTCTGAATAAAGGAGCTCAAGCTCTATCAGGATGAGCTGAAGGAAATGCAGGATGGGGTAAGGAGCCCTGGACCTGGAATCAAGAGAGCCAGCCACCCCCTTGGCTGGGCCTCAGCTTCTCTCTGTAGAATGGGGATGCCGTTGTTGATGCCCAAACGACGGAAGAAGCCTCTTGGAACAATGGAGGTCAGCACGGGTGTCAAGGACGCTGTCCCTCGGCCTGCTGCCATCTTTGGAAACGGGGAAAGAGAGATTTGACGAACCATGCTTGGCCCCGGGCAGAACTTGTAAGCATGAGTAGACGGTGTAAGGATGGTCATTTTAGCTCGAAATAAGGAAGTTCCCAGAGCGGAACGGCTCTCCTTCACTGGGGTCTTCAAGCAAAGGCTGGACGAGCCCTGGTTGAGTGTTGTGGAGGGGCTTCTGGGCCAGCTCTGGACTCGGAGAGCCTTTCCAGCTCTGTGACTCGACTGCCCAGGAATGCAGCCCCAGAAACTCGGGCGGGTTCTGTCCGCCTGGTCCAGCGCCGGGGCAGAAAAGGGGCGCCCTCCGAGCCAAGGCCACAAAGCTGTTTATGGCTGAGCAAAAGTGAGCGTCGGGGACAGCTTCTGGCCAACATTTCTGCCCTGGGCAATTCTTAGGACAGGGACCGAGGAGGGGCACCGAGCCAGCTCCTCTCCCCAGGAATCACACTCACGAGTGGCAAAGGCCCCAAACCCTCCATCTGTCAGGGGGAGAGGACTGTCCACCCCACGGAGGGGGACCCAGGCCTCAGCAAGTCAGCAGTCCAGCTCCCCAGCATCCCGCGCACGAACCCTCTGGCGCCGGCTCCCTCGGCTCCGAAGAACGGAGCTTGGACCACAAGGCACCAGCACGTTCCCCGAGGGTTCCCCGGAGCAGCCGAGGGGACCGTCCCACACCAGGCATCACCCCGAGCGGCCTGCCCAGATTAGATCATTCCCTTCTAGAGGAAAGTCCCCCAAAGCACCGGTGCTGGGAGCCCCAGCCCAGCTGGCACCTCGGCCCCGGGCACAGCTCCTGCCCCACCACTTCCTTCCTTTCCCTTCCAATGCTTTCACTACGTGTCGCTCGCTCCCTCCCAGGCTGGCCTCGGTGGTCTCCTCTGCAACACACCAGCCCTGGGCGACGAGGAAGAGAAACGTCCGTGACGGACCGAGGAAACAGCATTTAGGCCAAAGGCCTACTCGGGGGAAGCAGGCTGTGCCTTCTGCTGGATGCTCCCTCCTTCCCCGCTGCAGCGCTTGCTCCTGCCTCTAAGCCTCCATTCTCTCCCCATCCTCCTCCGATACGGGACTGACTCATCACAGTGAGCTGTGGAAGGCTGGTCCTTCCTGCTAGGAAGGGCTTTGCGGGCTGGCCTCTCCCAAGGAAATGGCAAGCACCAGGCAGACATTAATCTGCCCATTTGTAGATGGAGAAACTGAGGCTCGTTGACTTGCTCAAGGTCTCACCGCTTTTAAATGACTCGAAGTGAGGGGGATTTAACCCAGGCCTTGGACCCCATGACCAACGAGAGAGAAAAGAGACAGCAGGCGGCAGAGGTCCCCTTCTGTGACGGGGGCGCATCACCAGAATCTGGCCAAAGCCGCCTGCTACCTCCTGAGATCCGGAGGAGCTCCGTCCGTGCTGCCGGAAGAAGGGCCAACAAGGATCTGAAGCGCTCACCGAGTCATCGAGAGCAAGCAGGGCCTCAAGCCAGCCCCCCCCCCTGCCTGTGTGACTTTACACCAGTCGCCTCCCCTTCGCTTCTTCGGCTTTAAAGTGGGGGGAGGGACTCAGTCGAGTCCGCGAGCTGATTTCTAAGAATTTGGGGAACTGGTTTCAGCGTAGTTTTCCTTTGTCATCCCAGGGCTGTTTGTGCACTTAGAGAGGATTCTGACACAAACAGAGGAAAACTCCTGGCGAGGTGAGCTCCACACAGCAACGATGTGCGCGCGTGCCATGCGTGGTAAGAGCGTTTCCTGCCCACGAAGCAGCCGGCTCGTGGGACGGAGGGCACGAGAAGCGGCCTTCCCTGGGGCTCCGGAGGGTGCTGCCCTGGGCAGCGTCCTTCTGAGCCCATCCACAGCCCTCCAGGCTGGCCAGGAAAGGAGGCCGGCGATGCCTCCAGGCGTGGCCCCCGACTGTCCGACTGTCCGGGCTCCAACGAGGCACAAGCACGGGCCACAGAGCCCCCCGCTGCGGCCCCTCCTCACCCCCGAGCTCCCATCCAGAGATGCCAGTGTGAGGAGTGGCGATGGCCCCCTCGGGCGCAGGACAATGGGAAGGAGGAAAGCCGGCTGGGCCAGAGGCTACTCTCAGGATGGGGAAACGCTCAGCCAGAACAAAGGCTATTCTGACCAGAGCCGAGGCAGATGGAGATCTGGCCCTGCCCCATCCCCAAGGCCCTTACTTTCCTTCCTCCAGGCGGGAGGTGCTAATTTTACCCCCTGACATCACAGCCTCTCAGCAGAGGAAAGCCCCTTCCCTTCCCTTCCTGTGCGCCCCCTCACCCTCCCAGGGACCGTGGGCAAAGGGAGCGCTGGGAGAGGCCCCGCTAGGTCAGGCGAGGAGGGAAAAAGCGGCCCAGGAGCAGCGCTTTCCCGGCTCCCTGGAGGACTTGGATTCTGACCCAGCACACTCTGCCCGGCCCCCGGGGCCAGGTGTGGCCTCCCAGCTGCCCGGGGGGGGGGGGGGGGGGGGGGGGGGGGGGGGGGGCAGCCACGGCCTTCCCCCTCTTAGAGTCTGTGTCCCTGATCCCCCTCCACAGTGCTCTGCGTCCTGGAAAGCTTGGATCGCTCCAGCGCCCGGCGGCGGGACCACAGAGTTGGTGGGTTAGTTGGGGGAAGAGCCGGGCCAGGACCGGGTTCTCTTGGCGGCTAGGGTTAGGCATTGCTACTCTGCCTCGATGCCTCTCCAGCTCCTGTTTTCAGACTGAGGGCCATTAGCAGGATTTTCCTTCTCTCCCTGTAGTCTCAAGGCCCCCACAACAGGTATCACCCAGCGAAAGGTAGCAGGGACAGCAAAGAGAGATAATGGAAGGAAGAATGGACGAACGGAGGCGTGGCTGCTTAGAAGTCAGGTGACAGGCAGTCAGGCCTGGAGATGGGAGGTATCCGGCCTCCGATACGTTCTGGCTGGGTGACCCTGGGCAAGTCACTTAACCTCCATTGCCGCGTCCTTACCATTATTCTGCCTTGGAACCAATACTTAGTGTTGATTCTAAGATAGAAGGTGAGGAGGGAAGGGGGATAAAAGGAAGCCAATCGAGGACAAGCAAAGCTTCCCAGCAATACTTCAGGTGAAAGGCTGCTCCTCCAGCTCCGCTACTTCGGGCAGTACTGGGGAGCTTCAGTCTCCCCAGGCAAACCTTAGTCCCTGCCAAGACGAATGTCTAAGTTCTCATCCGGAAAGACGAGGAGGGAAACGTCCCAGATGAATGTGCCCCCTCCGGCCATCTCACCAAAGCCCAAGCTGTTGGCGTTCTTCCAAGAGCCGTCAACCCATTGGCGAGCCAGCCAGAGCGCTTTGGGCTCCCCAGAAGCGTCCCAGCCCCGGCCGGGCTGAAGAAACCTGCATGCCAAGACAGGAGCTCCTGCTCTCAAAGGTTCCCAACCAGCGGCAGCGGACGAGGCCCGCGCGGTAGTCTGGCTCTGAGAAAGGGAGAGCGAGGGGGCCAGACTCTGCCCGAGGGCTGCCCTTCCTGCTGCCACCTGTGTCATTCCGCCCAAGACAGGCCCTACAGCCCGGTGCCAGCTTGGGGGAGGAAGGGGAGTCTCGGATCACCCGCTCTGGTACCTTCCTGGTGCCGATGGTCCAACCGAAGAAGGGCCTGGCTACGGGTCCACGCGGCCAGGAAGCAGACGCAGGTCAATGCTGCTTCGGCACCATCAGGCTCGCGGTGGCCAGACCCGGAGTAAGCCGGCCAAGTCCTCCTGGGAAGGGCCCATGGCTGTCTGTGGCTCAGCAGGGAAGTTTCCGGGGCCGGAGAGCCGTGGTGGTGTGCTCGGGGCACACAGCTCGTGTCAGAGGTCAGAGGTGAGTCAGGGCATCTCTTGACTGCCCCAAGTGGTCTCCAGGCCTTCTCCGCTCCCCACCCCGCTGCCCTCGTCTCCTTCAAACGCCACATCCCCAAGGCCGAGAGAATCCAAGGGCAGCATTTCACACACAAGGAAACTGAGGTCCAGAGGCAGGAACAATCTGCCTTTGCTTGAGGGTCACTTGATCCTCCTACCCTGTGGCTCCCCTTCTCCTTCACCATCGTCACCCTCTCTGACCGGCCCACAGGAGAAAGAACCAGAGAAGGCCGGCATTTGAACGGGCTTCAGAGGGTGGACTCGATACCTGAGCCACGACCCCTTCCCAGCTCCCCCCACGGGGTCATCCAGCTTCAAAGGAGGCCTTCTGAAGGGGAGCAGCACACCAGGCTTCTCCTTTCACTGCTCGGAGTCCTCCCCGCGGGGCCCAAGCGGAACAAGACGACTCTCCTGCCGCGGCGGAGGCCGACAGATGCTTGAAGATAACCAGCGGGGTCTCCCCCGAAATCTTGGGGTTTGGTGTATTAGCCTTCTCCCTCTACAGCCCACCTTCTGGACAGGCTCTCGCAGAGGATCAGGAACTTCGAGCTGAACGAGGCCAAACCTCTATTTTCCGAATGGGGAGAGGGCTCTGCCCAAGGCCCGTCATCATCCCCCCGCACCCCAAACCACTGGTCCCAGCAACCCCAAAGCCCCCCATGCCTTCCCTGGGGCTCCGGGGCAGATGGCCACCTGGGCAGGCGTCCCAAGCAGGAATGCCTCTGCCCAAAGGAGCCAGAGGAAGGTGGGAGGGGCGAGATAGAGGCTGGCAATCAGGAGACAGCATTTCTGATTGCATTTCCAGCTTGGCTGGGGGACTTCAAGAGGACAAAGTCGCCTCTGGCCCTCAGGGAGAATCGTGCTTCAAGCTGGAAGGCCCTCAGAGTGGCTGGTCCAACTTCCTCCTTCCTTTCACAAACGGGGAAGCCGAGGCCTTGGCAGGAGGAAGGTCTGGCCCGTGCTCCGTGCCACAGGCAGGCCAGCTTGAAGGCCCGTGCTCTCCCTGACACTGCTCCGGACACCCGCCGAAGGGTGGTTCTATGCTGGCAGCCCTCCCCCCCACCAGTGCCCGGGAGGGAGCCTGGCATCTGCCCTGGGCACAAGCACGGTGGGGGGAAGGATTCCAGGCCATTTACAGGATCATCTCTTCTATTTTCTAGATGGGGAAACGAAGGTCCAGGGAGTGGCTTAAGTGTCTTCATCAAGGGCAGTCCCTGGTCATGATTCAAATCCAGGTCTTTAATTCCTAATTCAGACCTCTTTCCCCATCACCATTCTGTCTCTCATCCCAGCCTTGATGCCAAGGCATTGATAAGGATGTCAAACACTCAAGGTCTCCTGTGCACGTTCTCCCAATTTACAAGACTTAACACATGCTTTGAGATCCCTTTTTTTTAAACCCTTATGGTCAGTCTTGGAATCAAGGCTCAGTATTAGTTGTAAGGCAGAAGGGCAGTCATGGCTAGGCAATTAGGGTTAAGTGACTTGCCCAGGGTCAGAAGTGTATGCGGTCACATTTGAACCCAGAACCTCGGGTCTCCAGGTCTGGCTCTCCGTCCACAGAGCCACCGGCCTGCCCCTGTGAGGTTCTTTTTAAAGAGACCATATTCCACCTTACATTTCTAAGCAGACAGGTCTTTGTGAGTCCAGGAAGAAGGTTCCTGAGCCCAATTTATGGGACCATAAGCAGTCAGGACAGAGAATAACCTGAAGGAAAGACAAAATGTGAGGCGGCGCTGAGGAAGAGGGTAGGCATTAGAGCCAGATGCCTGGGGATGGCTGCCGGGGGTGAAGAGGCCCAAACATTCCTCCACCGTCCCCTGACCCTGGCCACAACAGGGCAGTGACGGGAAGTGAGCGATGCCCTGGCCTGGCTGCGTGCATCTGGACAGTTGCAGCTCCTGAAGAATTTCACCAGAGCAGGGAAGTGGGTCCCAGAACTCTTTCCCTCCATTCCAGAGAGGACCCTGGAGCCACGAGGAAGGCAGAGGCACGTGGCAGGCCCGGCCTGGGAGAAGCACTCAGCCGGCTCACCTTGCTCTGCCCCACGGGCTGGACGGCCCTGGACTCTCCACCCCCAAAGCCAGCAGTCCATCCACGGCGCGGCCTTCGTCGGCACGATCGGGATCAGGAAGGGAGCCGACGCGGCTCTCTCGCCCCGAATCTTCCTGAGGTACCGATGAAAGCAGGAAGGGCCGGTGTCTGAGCCAGGGAACAAGCCTTGCCCATCAGCCCCTCTGCGGCCCGGGGAGTCCACAGTGACTGAGCGGACCATAAAAACGTCCACGTTCTTCAGCAGAGAACCCAGGCGGTAAGCTGGACAGCGACGACTATGCCAGGCCCCCCCAAACGGATGCCATATGGCGCTCAGCTCCAATGAGCACACACGGGGCCCCGGGCATTATTTTCTGGAGAAACCCCACCGGGGCTTGGACAGTGGGAGAGCGCCGGAGAGGAGCTCAATCCTGGGGCTCCCGCCTAAGCAGGGCACGTTTCGTCCTCTGCGGGTCCCCGGGAGTGCGGGCACGTGCTTCCGGCTGCTCTTAGGATGCTGTAGAAAAGAGCCTCGCCAGGAGCCCACGTCCTCCTTTGCTCCTTCGAGCCTTGGCTTTGCCACTGACCCGCGGGCGAGGTCAGGCACGTCTCTTGCCCTCTCCGAGCCCCTTTCCCTAGCTCTAAGAGGAGAGCGGCCTAGACTCGTGCAGGGGCGCTCCTAAAGCGGAAAAGCCCCTCCCAACAAAGCGGCCGCGCTGGGTTTGCAAAGCATGTAAGGAAGTGGCTGTGAGGGAAGGGGATGGGGAATTTCAGGAGCTAAATGGCCCCAGGAAACAAGGATTCTTTGGCCACGTGGGCTGTCCTTCTGACAGGCTGGGCCGGGGCCCAGAATCCCAAGAGAATCACTTGAGAGGATCTTGGGCCTGCCTCTGGCCTGGCTGACATCTTTCATCTCTCCCCAGCTCAGCAGAGAGGGTGGGAAGGAACTGAAAATGGGGAGGCGGAAGAGGGGGAGCTATTGTCTAGATCGGCTCTAAGACGCTGCCGTCAGCTGCTTCCGGGGAGGGGCAAAAAGAGGAATGGGGACAGGAAGCCTTAGAGGGGCCTGGAGAAGCCTCGGCGGAGCCCGGGAACTCCCTCCCGGCGCACAGCGAATGTGAATGCTTCCTGCTCCGGGCTTGGGCTGAAAGGGCAACAGGTGGAGAAGGCCCAGGCTCTGCCCTCAATTCCCTGCGAATGCCTCTGCGTCAGGCCTGATGGAAAGCCGGGACTGCCCGGGGCTCAGGGGGGGCGGGGGTGGGCCATGGCGGCGGGACTTCACAGTGGCTCCACGGGGGATTCCTGTTAGCAGCAAGGTTCCCCGAGGTCTCTACCAGTTCTGAAATTCTGTGAATGAGTCATTCAATAAGCATTTACTGAATACCTACTAAGTCCTAGGTGCTGTGGTGGGTGCCAAGACAGACAAAAAAGGAAATCACACATGCAGAGTGCTTTGCAGATTCAAAAAAGTAATATAAATGGGGCAGCTGGGTGGCTCTGTCAATTGAAAGCCAGGCCTAGAGAGGGGAGGTCCTGGGTTCAAGCCTGGCCTCAGACAGGTCCTAGCTGTGTGACCCTGGACAAGTCACTTAACCCCCATTGCCCAGACTGTCCCTCTCTTCTGCCTTGGAACCAATAGATAAGATTCTCGGTATCATTTTTAAGACCTAAGGTAAGGGTTAAAAAAAGTAATATAGCACTTCTAGTGAGGGGTGAGCCCCCGGTGACCCTCTCTGACCACACTAGAAAGACTTAGCCTGACCTTCCTCCATATGCCTCTCAAAGTTCAGAGGCCTGGGTTCGGGTCGTGGCTCCTCAGACAAGCCACTTAACCTGTGCCCGAGTCTCCTCATCTATAAAATGGGGATATAGTGCTGGGGGGTTTCCAAACGTCTCAGTGTAGCTTTAAGCTACGAAAGTTTCAAGTTCTTACTTGACTGTCGTCTCTTGCAAACCTTCAAGTCCCCATCACTAAAACGCTGCAAGGGGGGTGGGGCAGCTGGCAGGAACCTCTCACTTCCCTTCCTGGGCATGGCTGTCTCTGGGCCTGGAGAGACTCCTCTGGCCCCTGGCATGGGGCCTCCAGCTCCCAGGCCCAGGCGGGCGGCCTGCGGGGTGATCCCAGAGGCAGGATGAGGTAAGCGAAACAGACAGGAATCCAAGACCCTGGAACCGAACCCCAGGCCAGCCCTGGGAAGGCATCTCCCCCATCCTGGGGTGGTTTCCCCACCGGTGACCTCCAGACAGCTTCGGGGGCCCTCCCACACCTTGGGAGGAGAGGCTCGGTTTCCAGGGCCTTGAGAAGGGTGTAAAGAGGAGCCAGGGCTGATCACACCATCCCTGGAGCCTTCATGGGGATGGTGGCTGAGAAGACTGCCTGAAGCGGACAGACGCTGAATAAACAACCCATGCCAGGAGCATTGTCTTCCTCCTGGACATCCCGGGCACTCTCACCTGGGAGCCTCCAGCCAGCGTGGGAATTCTTCCCAGGCCGGAGGGGGCTGGGGAGAGGCACAAAGGGCTGCTTCTGACCTCTGGCCCCAGGCCCAGGAGAGGGAAGGCTTTGAAACCAGAATCAACAGTGCCCAGCACCTTTCGAAACCAGTCTTAACTCTGGAATTCATTAGCCAACAAGGGCTTACTGAGTACCAGGTACCGCGGGCTCGAGGGGTCTGAGGCCAGACAGTAGATGTCTCAGAGGGCTTCTGCTGAAGCTAGCCATGAAACTGTGCAATGGCAGCCAATGCCTTGGCCCGAGGCTCAGGAAATCTGGATTCTCTCAAGTCTCTGCCACTACCGGGCTGTGTGCCTCTGGAAAAGAACCTTCCCCTCTCTGGGCCTCCATAAAACGAGAGGAACGGAGGAGCCGATGACTGGGGCTCCTTCCCGCTCACAGGCTACAATCTGAAATCGGAGAGAAGTCTTTGCGGAAACTCTTTTGACAAACATCTGGTGCCATCGTCTACGACACCTTAAAGACGAACAGTGACCCTATTAAAGGCCAGGCTTTAAAGACAGTTGGAAGAGAAAGAGATCTCGTACTTCTCCCGGCTATGGGAAGAGAAGGCTTCAAAAGCAAACACGGATAAACACCAATGACAAGGGACGAAATGGCTCATGATGATTCTGAGAAACTGTAAAATGAATGCGTCCATGCTTCAAACGGGAAGTGGTCAGATGGGAAAAAATCTTTGCATCAAACCTCAGATGAAAAATTTGGTATCCAAGACAACAGAGAAGCAACCAAGGGCTTCTCTAATAGGTACGCAGGCAAAAGGGTCGTTTCCAAGGAAGAAAGGCCAACAGTGAATAACCATATGGACGAATGCTCCAAAGCACCAATAATAGAGAGAATCGGTCAGTGTGTGTGCGTGGGGAGGGGGTCTGGGGCCTTAGGCAGCGGGGAGGAGCTTATTGTTGGTGGAGTTAGGAATCCGGGTGACCCTCTGGAAAAGCAATTATAATTTTGCAAATGTGATGACTAAAATGTAGAGGATGTCCTTTGGCCCAGAGAGTCCAGTAGGAGCCATCTATCCCAACAAGGTCAAAGATAAGAAGAAAGACCACATGAAACACTGAAATACAGCAGTTTGTGATAGCAAAGGAACGGCTACAAAGTAGCTGCTTCCTGGGGAAGGGCTAAATGAACTGTGAAACAGGAATATGGTGGAATATACAAAGGAGCTGAAGAAAGGAGGCGGGTCTCCAGAGCTAAGAGAACAGTATCTAAAACAAAATGGAGGATAACTACAATGGAAATGGAAAGAACAGTCACAAAACAACTGAAAGTGAACACAGCATTTCTGCTGCGGGGAACAAGCTAGGCCCCAAAGAAGACACAAGAAGGTCCCTCCCTCCTTTGCACAAGTGGGAGGTCCCCGTGGGTGGGGAACATTTACTGCCCACAATCATCCCTCAGGACTGGGACAGATCCATCAGTTCTACTCAGTTTTTGTTCTCTTCTGCTCTTTCTTTAGGAACTCTTCTTATATGGGCGAGCTCTCTAGCAGGGGGAGGAATCCTGGGAGAAATGGAGACGCTAGCCAAACAAAAACTATCCGTAAGATTCTATTTTTAAAAAAGTTTCTCCCGACTCTGACACTCTTTGTTCTATGTTCCAAGGTCCTTTTCATGTCTGCTCTTCTCCCAGGCTGGGGCTTGTTCCACCCCTGACACTCCACAAACTGTTTCTAACCTTTGGGTAACTTCGTGCTAAAGAGGGAGCAGCTTGACAAGCACATAGATTTCTTTGGGTCAAGTCCTCACTTCTATGGTCTATCCCAATCCTCAGCTTATATACAGCGAAGCATCCTTCATCAACGACCCCCTCCCCAGCCCACTCCTGGAGAGAGGGTCTGCATTTCACCACACAGCATGGCAGGCAGGAGCCCACACTTAAGTCAATTATTTCCAAGGAGGACAAGACAGCTCCCCGAAAGTGCCCGGGGGGGCCACTTCTGTGGGCAGGACCCCAAACTCTAGTCCAGCTAGATGTGAGCCCAGGTGGCAGACCTCACCTAGGAGGGGGGCTGTGGGAGCCAGAACTTTCAAAAGCATTCCTTTCTTTCTCAGTCAGCAGACATTTCCCCCAGCTCCTTCTCCCTTTGAGATGCGGGATCTGTCCCAGTGGGAGCCTGTGAGAGAGTAGGATGAAAGAGAGAACAGGTGCATGAGTGGATATGGGAGGTCCTGGGTTCAAATCTGCCCTCAGACACTTCCTAGCTGGGTGACCCTGGGCGAGTCACAACCTTCCCTGCTCTTTGGCCTTGGAGCCAATACTCATCATCCCTCAGATTCTAAGAAGATAAGGGTTAAGAAAAAGGAAAACGAGTCAGGAAACTCTTGCTTTAGTTTTAGCCTTTCCATTAACTCAGTGACTTCAGGCAAGTCCTCCTTTCCCTTCTTCAAACCTCGGCTTATTACAAGGAGCCTGAATCACTGCTGCTTGGATTTTCTTTGTGTGAGCTCAGTCTCCAGTAAAGGCAAAGAGGGGGGAATTCCAGGGCCAGAGCCCTCTGGACCAGAGGAAGGGGACCATCTGCCTCCCTTAGCACCTGGCCTGGGGCCACACTGGGCAGCCCCCTCCTTAAGACCTGTCTAAAGCAGGAAGCCCCAGGCTTGCAGCGGCCCTCTGCTGGGTTCGGCGAGGGGCCTCCCCTTACTGAATCCCCAGGACAACTCTCTGGCACCCTGTCACAGGAAGCGGGGCCACCATTTCCGAATATTCATCCCTTAATACTCAAGAAATCAGGGGATGGGGATGAGGGCCCCAAGCATTGTTCCCTGCCACAGTCGGTGGGAAGCTTCCTGCCTTGGGTTCAAGGCCACTCCTTGTTTGTGTCTGGCGCTCCGGTCCCCTCACAGTGAGAGGAAGCTCCCCTCCCCAATGGGCCCTGGCAGAGCAGAACCCTCCGAAGGCCCACCACAACAGGAACAATCCTCGCTGCTGTGTCCAAAGTGTTTTCAGTCTACACACAAGAGCGCTCTTTAAGGCAGGTCACGTATGACCCTACCTACCCCGGCTTAGACGAGGAAACGGAGGCCCAGAGAGCTAAGGGGTCAGGAAGATCCGAGTTCAAATCTAATCTCCGACCCTCATGAGCGATGGCCTTCACCCTGCCTCAGTTCCCTCATCTAGAAAAAATGGGGACAATAATAGCATCTACCTCCCCGATGGCTTTGGGGAGAAAATAGAGACCATGCTTGTAAAGTGCTTCGCACACCTCGAGGCACTGTGTCAGCGAGCCATTCATAGTACTAGAGACTCCCCGCCTCCCTGGGCTGAGCACTCCTGCCACAGACACGCGCCGAGCACAGGCCCCTACGGCATGCCTCCCACCTCGGTCCCAAGGCAGAGCTGGGTAAGGAATGTGGTCCTTCATCCAACAGGAAGGGGGCACCCCCCCCCCCCCAGCCAGCAGCCTCCCTCTCCGGCCGGCCTCCTCTTGGCGGCTTCACTTCCTGCCAGGGGCAGGTGGGCAGGCGGCCATCGGCTAAGGCAGGAGAGGGGGCGCCCGGCGAGGAGGAAGCTGCTTTTGTCTGTCTTGGTGTGGGGGTGGGGAGCAGGACCGGACCCCAGCCCGGGTCCATCCAGCGGGTCACCCAGGAAGGCAACGAAGGGCTCCTGGGGGGAGCCAGCGGCCTTGGCCTCCGTCCCTCCCACTGCAGATACAGACGTCGGGGCGGCCAGCTGCCCGCGCGGGCATTTTCAGCAGGAGGGCCACGAGCATCCACACCCGAGCCAGGGGCCCTTCAGCTGCAGCAGGCTCAGCTGGCCGGTACTTCCCAAGCTGAGGAGGCTGCAGGCAAAGCAAAGTGAGGGGGTGGATGGCCCCCATGAGCGAGAAGGCCCCCCCCTTTAAACCCTCACCTTCCATCTCAGAATCAACGCTGTGTATTGGCTCCAAGACAGAAGGGTGGTAAGGGCTAGGCCATGGGGGTCAAGGGACTTGCCCAGGGTCACACAGCTAGGAAGTAGGAGGACAGATTTGAACCCAGGACCTCCCGTCTCTAGGCCTGGCTTTCTATCCACTGAGCCACCCAGCTGCCCCCCCCACCTGACTGATGATCCCATGCAGGGGGAGGGGAAGGCTTTGCCTGTCCAGGACTGGAACAAATTCTGCCGCCGCCGAGCCAAGAAGGCCCGATGGAGGTGTTTCACACAGAATGAACCAGAAGATAATGTGAGTGAAGGCTGGCTCCTACGGACTGACTTTTAGGACCAAGAGGGAGGCGGGTCGGAGGGGTGAGCGGCCTCGCCCGGTCTGGGTCCAGCCCCATGCTGGGACTTCTCGCTCCTCCTCGGGGAGCTCCCAGTGACTCCCGTTGGGCACCCGCCCAGGGTCCTCCAGGAGCTTTCAGAGGCGCAGCGGACAGGGTCAGGAAGACCTCGCTTCCGGCGGTCCAGTCGGGCCGCGAGACCTCACGGGGGGAGCCTGCCTGCCTCGCTTTCCTCATCTGTAAAGTGGGCTGAAGGACACGACAAAGGATCTGTGCCGAGAAAAGCCCAGCCAGGGTCACAGCAGCAGAGGCGCGGGGGGTGAGTCCAGCCCTTAGTGGCCAGCCGTCCTCCTCCGGGAGGGTCTCTGGGCGGGGGCCAGGAGAGGCCGGCTCGCGGAGGGAGTAACCGCCCACATCCTGACTCTCTTCCCCTTTTGGGCTCGGGCTCTTCCTCATTCCCCCAGCCTGTCTGCGCTCCCGGCCTGCCCGCAGCCTGGGGCGCTGCCGGGCCCCACACAAGGATGGGGGGGCGCTTGGACAGCTCTGCTCTAGTCCAGAGCCTAAGCTCTCAGACACAGGGAGACGCGTGGACCTAGGCTGGGGGGAGGGAGAGCCCCCCGAGCTGAGGGAGGCCTGTATCCGGGGATGGGCGGGGCCGCTCTCTCCATGGCTCTGCTTCCCTCTGGGGCAGGGAAAAGGGTTCCAGGCTGGAGCCTTGGGCCTCCCGTGAGCACGGCTAGTGCCTGAACCTCAGTTTCCCACTCTGTAAAATGGGCCACTCCGAGGGGCAGCCAAGAAGTGATTACACCAAAGCAAGCGGGGATTGTGGGCCTCTGTGACGCGGGGATGGGGCAGCCGGGCAGCACAGTGGTTAGAGGCAGGCCACACGACCGGACACTATTTAAGTCTTGATTTGCTGAACTTATTCTTTCCGGTTTGTTGAACGTATTTATTTTTAATAAAGATCTATTCCAAGGACCGTCTGGGGGGATGTGGGGGAGGAATCCAGTCTGCGAGGTAAAAACAAAAGCTATCGATAAAAATTATAAAAATCTTGGCGACTGCACAATGGGAGCTGCCTAGCAGGACCCAGGGGGCCCTTCCTAAACGTGGGGCGATGACGACCGGCACGACTCACTTCTGGGGTGCGCTTTCTCCCCCTCTTGGCATCAGCCCTGCCCTCTGGGGCGGCTCAAAACCACCAGCTCAGCCCGCCCCGGAAGCCCCAGCCCAAGAGTTTAGGAAGGAAAAGGCAGCCCAGTCGGGGGCCCAGGCGCCCCGACACCAACAGCAGGGCAGCGCATTGGAGAGAGGAGCTGGGCCGGCTCCTTGGGCAGTGGGGAGAGAGCCTGGCTCTTGGCTAATGCCCGAGACCCCAGACCACAGGGGGGACAGAAGAGGGTTCCATCTGTGGGCCGTTGGACAAGTCGCGGCCCCTGCCTCAGTTTCCTCACCTGAAAAATGAGCCGGTAGAATCAAACGGTCTCTAAAATCTCTCATTTCTAAAAAGCCGGCCTCTTGCCGGCCCGGTTATGTCCAAGCAGATGCCAGGCTCAATGAAGCCCAAATGGGAAAGGAGGATCCTGGCTCCTGGGGAGGAGGGGGTGGGGGTGGGGCTCAGCACTTTCTCTGCTGCCACTTTTCAGTGTGAATCAGCTGGGAATTAGGAGATTGGATTAAAAACCTGACACGCCAACCTGGCCCTTCACTTCCTGTTTCTGAGCCAAGCTCAGTTCACTCATCTATAAAATGGGGGCAAAGAACTCGGGCTCCCTGTGTCACAGGACTGCTGTCAGGCTCCAGAGGGAGGGAGGCGGTCCAAGGGGAGGTCTGACACTTAACTCTTGGGGGCCCCCAGGCAACTCTCTAAAGGTATATTTTTAAAATCAGTCAGGGCCAGGCAAAGGGGGTTGAGTGACTTGCCCAGGGTCATACAGCTAGGATGTGCCTGAAGCCAGATTTGAACCCAGGACCCCCCCATCCATTGAGCCACCTGAGTGCCCCTAGGCAGTGCCCACGAAGCTCGCTCCCTTGAATTTAAGACACACAAGTTACCCATGAGCTCCATCACAGGCCCAGATAGGAAAATGATCATCTCAGAGAATGGTCGTGGGGAGGGGCCTTTGTAAAACCTGAAGAAGTAAGAGAAATGTGCCCATGCCTGCAAAAGGGCAGCCTCCAGACCCGAGCTCCCCTCCTAAGAACTCAGGGGCCAGTCCCCGTCCCCCTGCCCCGGGCAGCAGGGCGTGCGGCCCTCCAGGGGACCTCTCGGCTGCCTTGGCCCCAGGAGGCCACAGCAACTCCCGGTGTGACCTGGGAAGGAAGGAGGAACACGAGAATTCTGGGAGACGTCCAGAGAACAGAGCCCGGCAGGTGGGCAGGCTGGCCAGGGCCAATGCCAGCGTAGGCTCAGGCCGGTGCCAGGCACCAGGAAGCCAGCAAAGCTGGAGGAGAGGTCCTCCGGTGCCAACAGGGTCTGGCCCGCGGCGTGCGCACCCATGCCCGGGATCTCCAGGGGCACCTGGCAGAGCGGGCAGGGAAGAAAAGCCCCGGGGCTCCCCTGCGAGGTCTCGGCGTTGGCCGGCACTGGAGGCAGAACATCTGGGTCAGGGGGCCGCGTGGGCCCACTGCCCGATTTTGCAGATGGAGAGACAGAGGCAGGGGGTGCCAGAGGCAGAGCTAGAACGCCAGGGAAGCCTGCAATAAAGCCAGCTCGAATGCCTCTCGGCACTTCAGTCCATCATCTCAGCACCCCTGGTCTGGGGCCCGGAGGAGGAGCTGTGGTCATTCGCGGGGGCTCGGGGGGGGCACCCGGAGGCAGCAGCCCCCCCCCCCCACGAGCTCGTCTTCCTGGGCACACAGCAGCCCATGCCACCTGCCCACCCTGAGTGGAGGCCTTCTCAGGCTTCAGGAGGGGGATGGCAGACGTGGCGCCGATGCCAGGCTCCACAAGAGACTCTTTGTTGTCGCTGCTTGCCTGAGCTCCTGCTGACCAGGGGGCCACAGCTGGGTGATCCCCCCCCTCCCCCAATGCAAATGAACCGGGGGTGGAAGGCTTCTGTCACCCGCTCACCAAGATGCAGATGACAGCCAGCACCGCTGGAATGAGGCATGACTTTCTTTTCTTTGAACCCTGACCTTCCGCCTTAGAATCAGTACCGGGTATTGGCTCCAAGGCAGAAGAGCTGTGAGGGCAGGCCGTGGGGGTCAAGTGACTTGCCCAGGGTCACATAGCCGGGAAGTGTCTGAGGCCACATTTGAACCCAGGACCTCCGGTCCCTAGGCCTGGCTGCCCCCCATGTGGGACTTTCAACAACTCTTGGGCCTTCTCTAGGCTTCAGATTTCTTTGCGTATACGAGGCGGGGGTGGAACCCGATGATTTCTGAGACCCTTTCCCTGCGGTTTAGGGATCAGGGTGCCCCGTGCAGAGGGGGCAGGGCAACGCCACACGAATCTTCCAGAGGCCCAGGGCCACACGGCCCCCTGGGGGGGGCTTCTAGGAATGAGCAGAACCAGGGACAAGAGTTGGGCCCCCCAAGGAAGGAGCCACTTCTCTG
This sequence comes from Monodelphis domestica, assembly GCF_027887165.1. NCBI lineage: Eukaryota > Metazoa > Chordata > Mammalia > Didelphimorphia > Didelphidae > Monodelphis > Monodelphis domestica. The sequence continues at coordinate 90,251,587 of NC_077233.1, forward strand.
CAGGCCGTCCCTGGGGGGCGCACCCTATCAGCCTCGGGGGAGCCTCTAGATGTTCTCCTCTCTCTTCTCTAACAACAGAAAGGCGCCGAGTGGATATTCAGAAGTAAAGGGGACGATCCACAGCCAGAAAAGAGGCGGCAGAGCTGGGAGTCCAAGCCCAGGGTTTTCCCACTAAGCCACAAGGCCGATGCTTGAACAAGGCAGAGGCTGCAAGGAGGGCCGAAGACGCAGGGGGCGAGGGAAGGGGAGGGCCCGATCCATCTAAGCAAGACAAGCCGCCAACTGGAGTAGAATCTGAGTCATTCAGCAGAGGAGCTACTAATAAATCCCAGCACCGTGGAGCTGGGGGGAGACAGGAGCTCAGAGATCACTGAAGAACAACCTCCCCGGGCCCCACCATTTTATACAGGTGGAACCTGAAGGCCAGAGAAGGGGATTTGCCAACGCCAAAAGGCCTGCTATAGCAGAACCTGGACTAGAACTCAGGTCTCACTTGGAGCCTGTGTCGCTTTCCAAGATGGAAAACTGTCCATCACAAGTCTGCTATCCACTCTGCTCAAGATGTGCGTGTGAGTGTGTGTGTGGGGGAGAGACACACACACAGAGACAAGGAGAGACAGAGAGAGAAAGAGGAGAGAGAGAGGAGGGAGAGAGAGAGAGAGAGAGAGAGACAGAGAGAGAGAGAGACAGAGACAGAGAGACCCAGAGAGGAGAGAGAGAGACAGAGAGAGAGAGACACACACACACAGAGACAAGGAGAGACAGAGAGAGAAAGAGGAGAGAGAGAGGAGGGAGAGAGAGAGAGAGAGAGAGAGAGAGAGAGGGAGAGGGAGAGGGAGAGAGAGGAGAGACAGAGAGAGAGAGAGAGAGGAGAGACAGAGAGGGAGAGAGAAAGGGAGGGAGGGAGAGAGAGAGAGAGAGAGAGAGAGAGGGAGAGAGAGAAAGGGAGAGAGGGAGAGAGACAGACACAGAGAGAGAGAGAGAGAGAGAGAGAGAGAGAGAGAGACAGAGAGAGAGAGACAGAGACAGAGAGAGAGAGAGAGAGAGGGAGACAGCGACAGCGAGCGGGCTCGCACCAGCGCACTTCAGGCCAATTACTCCCCCTTGCAACGAGGTCTCACGGGGAAACTGATCCCAGGGCCACCTCTCCTGTCCCATCCCTCCAGCCAGGCCTTGTCGGCTATTGCTGTCCTTTCATGAAGGCTTCTCCCGATTCACTTTCTCCTTAGACCTGCTGCTCTCCTAGACCCTGCACACATGCTGGGAAATTCTTCCCAGACTGCATCAGGGGCCCAGCTCAGGCCCACGCCCCTGTGCCAGCATCCCTCTGAGGGCAGCAGCTAAGGCTAGGCTGGCAATGTGCAGAGGGTGCCCGTGGGGCCAGGGATTGCCTGGACAGGGCCCTTCTCCCCTCTGGGAGCCGCTCTGTGGTCTTTAAGATGCAGGTAACATCTGAATAGGGCCCACCTCGGAGTATTCTAGACAAAAAAGCCCTCTGGGAGCCTTAAAGGCCAGCGACAGTGCTATTAGTATTGCTGCTGCTGTGGTTGCCATTGTTTGTCCAGGGAGGCTCCTGGGGCCCAGCAGCCCCAAGCACATCTTCCCACCCTGGCTCACAAAGCCCCACCAAACAAAGGCGCTGGCAGGCCCGTCTTCCCTCCCTTCTTTAGCTTCCCCTCCCAGAAAAGGGAGGCCAGACAGGGACGAGGCTTCCCCGGAGACAAAGCCCTATTAAGGGGGAGGGGAAGAAAGGCTTCTTTCTGGCAGAGCATCTCAATGCCTGTTGCTAGCCTGGACCCATTCAAGTTCTAATGAGCTGGCGGCCCAGGGAGGCAGAGGAGGGGCTGGGGGGAGTGCATGGGCCCAGGCTGGCTTTCCACTTAAGGGGCCAGCACCCATTCAAGGAGCCAGACTGACTGTTCCGGGGCCACACACTAAGCCTCCTCTGCCCATCAAAGTCAGTGGGTGGCACATGGAGGACCTTCCCCGCCATATTTCACAGTAACTGAAATGGGACCCCAAACCGGGCATGCTGAACAGTGAGGGCCCATCCCCAGCCCAGCGAGGCACTCCTGGCACATCCCCATGCCAGCCCCTCCCCCAGTGCCCGGGATCTTTCCTTCTTTCTGTATCACAGCCTGGGGGTGCGTTCAGGACCCCCAGAAAGGGATCTTTCCCAGGGTTCGGCTTCAGTTCTGCCTGCCTTTTGCTAGCCTGAGCCAACTTACTTCCCCTTCTGGATTCCCAAGTACAGACACCCTGGGATTCTACTGATAAAACCGTGGCCACTCCTCCTAGGAGCTTCCTCATGTGTAAATCAAGAGCAAGGGCAGACAATCCCCAAGGCCCCCCCTCTTCCCCCCCCCCAGGGCAGGGAGGCTTCTGCCACCCCAGGGCCCAAGGTCTCCGGGGAGAAGGAGCTGGGCTGCCTTCTGAGCTTACAAATGACCCTTGACAAATTTATAGTTGAATATCACTGGGAAAAAAACAAACCAGACTGGCAATGGCCCAACCTGTTTATGGCCCACTTAGGGCATCATTACAAGCAGTAATTGTGCTGCCATGGTACCATTTCCCCAGCAACAGGAGGGCGGCTCCCACTCGAGAGCCACTGTCCCCCAGGGATCCCCAGCTCTCCTTGGGGATCAAAGCAGCACACCCTGAACCCCTGGACACTAGAGCTGGAGCCAGGCCCCAGCCCCCAGCCTGTGGCAGCCTACTGTAATGCATTACTCTCATGTCCGACCTCCAGGCCCTGACCAGAGGATCAAAGTCACCTGGATGGAGGGGAGCAATTAGAGGGGTGCTAGCGATCACCCAATAAACTCTTCATTTTAGAGATAAGGAAAATGAGGCCCCTCCAAAGTAAGTGACTTGCCTAAAGTCATAAAGATAGTGAGGAACCCAAGTAGGAGCTGGAGAGGGTATCGAATGCAACAGAGACCCATGACAGAAATCCACCCTCCCTTGTGAAGGGATCCAACCATTCTGGAAGGCAATTTGGAATGATGCACAAAAGGCTTTAAATGAATGCCTGCCCTTGGATCCAGCAGGTGGTGCTGGGTTTGTGCCCCAAAGAGATGAATAAAAAAGGGTTTTATGAAAAGATTCAGAGCTGCTCTCTTTGTGGGGGGGCTGCCCTTCCATTGGGGAATGGCTGAACAAATTGTGGTGTCTGCTGCTGCTGGAATACTATTGTGCTCAAAGGAATGATGAATTGGAAGAACCCCCATGAACTGATGCAGGGTGAGAGGAGCAGAACCAAGAGAACAGTGTACACAGAAGGTGAAACACTGTGGAATGATCCAATGTGATGGACTTCTCCACTAGCAGCAATGCAATGATCCAGGGCAATTCTGAGGGACTTAGGAGAAAGAAGCTCTCCACACTCAGAGAAAGAACTGTGGGAGCGGAAAAGCAGAAGAATAAATGTGACGTGTCACTTGTCACAATGGCTATGTGATTTGGGGTTTTGGTTTAAAAGACCGCTCTATTACAAAAATGAATAATGTGGAAATAGGTACCAAGTGATAACATTTGTACAACCCAGAGAGAAGAGGGGAGGGAGAGAACGTGCATCGTGTAAACATGGAAAAATATTTTAAAAATAAAAATTTAAAAATTAAAAAAAAAATCCCCTCCATGGGTGGCACTGTGATGTGGAGGGGAGGGCCTGGAATTAAATCCTGGCTTCGCCCCTTACTGTAACTTGCAGGTCTCTGGGCAGGTCATTTCCTCCCCTAGGAGACCTCTCCCTCCAAAAAATTAGGGAAGTTGAGCCAGATTATCTTTTATGGTTTCTTCCAGCACTAAATCCTATGATTGGGGGAAGTAGAAACACAAATAATTCTGGTACAAGAAAGAACAAAGGAGAGAACCCAGCAAAATGCTAAGAGCCTCCTTATCTGGCCATCCTTGAGGGCTTTTCTCAAGGTCTTTCCAACAAGCCTTCCCTGGGCCTCCACACAACTTCCCAGTAATTGCCCGGAACAAAAACACCTCAAGAGATTGTCTCTGGTTTTCAGCTAGGAGGCATTTTGGGGGGAGGAAGGCGGCCAGCCTTATTTTGCAGTTCCTAGGGGAGGGGCCCATAGCTCATCTCCAGCAGACCCTTCGCCCCTCCACACTGGAGCCTTGTGGGCAGAAGAGGAAAAGGGGGATCCAGAATCTGCCTGTGATCTCGGGCAGGTCCCCACTCTGAGAGTCCAGGCCCCATCCTTATTGGCACATCTGGGGGCCGGGCTGGCACTGAGTGACTTGGACGGTGCTGCTGCCCGGAAGAAAGTTGGACGGGTTGCCTCTGTGGAGGGAGGGGGAGGGGCCCAATAGATGCCAGGCTGGGCACCACCAGCCTCACTGAATTAGCCTGGGTCAGTGGCTTTCCAGGGCTGGCTCAGGGGTCTCCAAGGGCTTGAGCCGTGGAATGTTTGATGGAAGGCCCGGAGAACATGGCGCCCTAACCCTCATTTTACAAGGGCATGGCTTACCCGAGTCACCCCACCGTCAACCTGGGCCCACCCCAGGGCCCCTCCTGACTCAGCGTCAGGGATTTTTCCACTCCCCGGGCAGCCGGGGCTCAGGGGCCCGGCTGGGGCTTGAGCAGAATCCGGGGCCTGCGAGGAGCCAGGTCCTCTCCACTCTCATGGGGATATAAAGATGAAACGGGCCGAACCCCCAAGCTCAGCGCTCAGGGGCCCACCTCCCCAGGACCCCCCCAGAAAAGGAGCGTTCTTCTCTTCCTGCCGCAGGCCGACAGTGGGGGGAGAGAAAGGGGAGGAGGGCCCCACCGAGAGCAATCCAAACCACACTCCCCTCCCAGCCCGAGAGCAACCCACAGGGGAGGAGAACACGGGAGGGGGGGTCTACAGGCAACAACAGCCCCAAGCTCTTCCCCTCCCCCAGCCAGAGGGCCCCGGCGACCAGGTTGAGGCTATTGAAATGCAAACTAGCAGGCAAGCCTGAAAGGATTCCATTTGCATCTCCCCGCACAGGGGAGAGAAAAGGGGCCTCCAGACTCCAGGGGTCAAGTACGGATCCCAGGGGGCCAAAGGACAGTTTATCTTCTTCAGAAAAACAGTAAAGGAAGACACTTTCTAACCCCGTGATGCTGGGCAGGCCACTTAACCCCCCTTTGTTAGCCCTCTTCCGCCATAGAACCAAGATAAAATATTGATTCTAAGCCAGGGGATTAAAAGGATTGCTAACATTTCTAGAGCACCTACTAGCACCTGGGGCTCTACAAATAGTATCTTATTAGATCCTCACAAGGACCCCCAGGAAAGAGGAGATATTATTATTCCCATTTTACAGATGAGGAAACTGAGGCAGACTGAGGTGAAGTGATTCCTATCAAGGCCACATTTGAATTCAGGTCTTCCCTGACTCCAGGCCCTGCTCTCTATTGAGAAGCCACCTCCTTGACTCCAGAAATAGAAGAGGGATAGAAGAGCCTCTTCAGACACTGCTACAAACTGGGATGGTACCTCCTCTTCTACCAATTCATGGGGTGACCCCAGGCCTCTGCTCTTGGGAAAGGACTTGGGCTGTGGAGCAATGTGGTCTCCTGGAAAGTGTGACACGTTTGGAGCCTAAGGATCTGGGTTCAGATTCAGCTCTGGCACCACACTCCTCTCTCCCAGCTGCAGAGCCTTCAAGTAAATCCTCTCAGCTGGCATTCAACAAGCCCCTACTGTGTGCAGAGCCTGTGGATCGGACCAGCCCGCCCATCTTCCTAAAGGATGCCCTGGGCCAGGTCCCTTCCTGGCCGCTGACTTCCTACTTCAGGCAGGCAGAGAAACTATTTAGGAAGCACCCACCAGGGGGGTGCCAAGCCTGGAGGCAACAAAGACCAAAGGGCCCTGGGGAGCCCCCGTTCTGGGTGCCGGGAAAGGTGGTCCTGCTGCTAAGCCTTGAAGGAGACTTAGTGAGACGGAGGAAAGCTCTGGAAGGAGAGGCTGGATAGGAAAAGGGCCAACGTGCCTGGGAACAAGGCTGGAAAGAGGCTCTAAGTGTCACGGAGGTGAGTCTATATTGGCTCCTAGATGGGAGGATAACCTCTGCCCTGCGCCGCCCCCCTCCTTTAACACCGCAATCCCGTCAGCTTTACAAATGAGGAAATCGAGGCGGATTCCGGCACTTGGGCAGCGAGATGCCTAAACCCAAGCGCCCGGGCTCCCAGCTCAGGTCTCTGTACTTGGGAGATACTGGTCAGGGGCTCTGTGGAGCAGGAGGGATGGGGCAGGCCTGCGCCTTGGGAAAACCCTCAGGGCTGTGCTGCATGGAGGATGGAGAGCAGCAAGAGAAAGGAGGAAGACTGTCAGGCAGGCTTCCTGGGTGCCCCTGGACAAGCCGCTTCCCCATTCTACAAGGCATTTGGTTTCCTCCTCTCTAGAATGAGCTCTCTGAACCCGATGGTTCCTTCCAGCTCGAAATCCTAGGAGGGCAAATGGAGTATTTGGGGGTTGGCGGTGGGGCAAGCGCCTTGCTTCCACAAGTGGACTGAATCCCAGGGAAAGGGGAGCCCCAAGCAAAGGACTCTGGGAAAATGAAAAGTGGTGAAACGAAGCCACTCCTCAGGCCCAGGCCTGGGCTTTACTAAGTCTCCTCCTCCCCAAACGTTAGGGACCCGATGGCCTTTCCCTCCTCAACCTAAAAATAGCTGCGGGCACTGATGATGAAGGAAGTCCACAAGGGCCTAGCCAGAGGCCTAGAACAGTCCAGAGAGGGGAGGAGAAACAGATGGGCGGCAAGGCCCGGGACCCTGCTGAAGAAAGAACCTCCCCAGACCCAGGGGCTGCATCTCCTTGGTTCCCCTCCCCTCCTGCTGATTCACAACTGGGAGGAGGGGGACCAGCCGGAGGTCAGGAGCCCCAGAGGGGGCTGCCATTTGAATCTGGGGCCCAGAGGGCTTTAGAAGGGCCCTCAGGGACCTACCATGTTCCATCCCTTCATTTTATAAAGAGGAAACTTGAGGGGAAGGAATTTACCACAGTCACAAGGTTGGTGAACCCTGGTTCTAACTCCAAATCACAGACGAGAGGCTCCTTCCCACACATCATCGCATTCTGTCTTCACAGGGAGGTAGTGGGGACCCTCATTTTTCAGAAAAGGGTTAAGTGATTTGCCCAGGACGTCAGGGCCCAGCCTTAAGTCCAGGCCTCTCGAGAAGAAATCCAGCCCTCTTTCCAGTGTTTTCAGAGAGGGCTCAAATAGGAAGGACAGAAAAGGGGGTGGAGGGGCCCTAATCAGGGACCCCAGATTCTGAGACCAGAGCCGGGGTCTGACCGACACAGGGCGGTTCCCCCTCCCCAAGCACAGTGCTGGGAGTGTCTGAACAGCTCCCATTTCCATAGTGCTTTGAAGTTTAGAAAACTGTTGTGAGAGGTAGTACTCGATGGCCGTCTCATTTGACAGAGGATGCTCAGAATTCAGAGATTAAGGAACTTGTCTATGGCCAGGCCACTGGCTTTTCAAGCCACTTTCTGTCTTAGTAACCATTCTAAGAGAGAAGGGCAGATCGCAACTTGGCTCCTCCTGCCTCCAGGCCCCTCATCTGCCCCTGGTGACGGTCCTTCAGACAATCAATCTCCCATCAGAATCAAACCAGCAGCCAAATGCAGTAGATGGGCCACTGGATTTGGAATCTGATGATCTACCTGCATGTCTTTGGTCAAGTCCCTTCCAAACTTTGGGCCTTAAATCACCTCATCTGTAAATTAAGGGAGTTGGACTACATAGATGCCCTTCCTCTTCTTTCCTTAAAAAATTTAATTTTTACTTATTTTTTAAAAGTCATTCTCTCCTCTCTTAGAATTGATATCAAGTACAACAGAAAAGAGGCAAAGGCTAGGCAACTGGGGTTAAGTGACTTGTCCAGGGTCACACAGCTAGGAAGTGTCTGGGGCCACATTTGAACCCAGGACCCAAGTTCTCTCACCACGGAACCACCTAGCCTTTGAAGGTACTCTCATTCCCGTTCTAAATCTGACGTTAGGGTTTTTGTTTCCTATTCCCATGGGCATCCGGGGAACAATTTTCCCAATCCAACTATGCCGGACTCCCTCCCACAGCGTGGCATCCAGACGGAGTGGGGCTAACATTCATCCTGAGGGCTGATGGTGGAAGCCCAAAGCGCCCTTCTGAAGGAGCCGGGGCTCTCTGCACCTCCACAGGTAGACCCTGTCCCTGGGCGGAGGCCCTTCCAAGTAGGGGCCCTGGACGCAATGATTCTTTTGGGTAAAACTCGATGGCCTCCAGGCAAAGCGGCCGGAGTGGAAATGAAGAGGGAGCCAGACTCCTGCATGCAGGCCAGCAGGCGGCCAGCTCCCTAGGCACTTCCTAAAAATGGGCGCTGGAATGGTGGCGTGTTCCATCAACATTATTAACTACGCCGTCCACTTCACCCCTCGGAGCCTATTGTTCTGAGGGCTGGCGGCTCGCCAAAAGAGCTTTACAAAATTAAAAGAATTACAAAAATCCACGGAGCCGACAATGCACAAAGATGTCTCTCCCATCCCGGCTAATTCTTCAGAGAGCTATTAGGGAGTGCTTGGCCTTGCCCAGGCACGGTGCACATCAATAATAACCCACCACAATTACAGGAGGGCCCTTTATTGTCACACAAATCCCCCATGTGCCCAACACCCGATGCTGAGGCCAAGCCAGGGCCCTCACGTTCAGTGAGGGAAGGGAGACGGGGCAGATGCGGTCTGGGCCCATTTCCAAACGAGCTGATGCCCGGTCCATCTCGTGGGCCTCCCTGCCCCCTGGAACACGGGAGTCCCTGGAACTCCCCTCTCAAGGGGGCTCTGAGGGTCCCAGGGGCTGACCTAGGCACTCTGAGCAAGCTTCCTTGTCGAGGGCGACACCATTGGCAAGCCCAAGGAAGCAGGAGCGAGAAGCCTGGCTCATCTATTACCCTCTCCCCCTCAGCACAAAGTCTGCTCCCCAGGAGAGTCCCCCAGCGTTGGCCCCACCCAGGACGGCCCACAGGGGCAGTGGCCAAGCTTCAGCGGGGACTCTCCCTTAGCACGTGAGGCATCACAAGAAGCAGCTGCCCTCCCTGGTGTTCCAGGGACAGAACTGCCCTGTGGATGGCTCTCTTGCACACACAGGCCAGCCTGGCATATGGCAGGCCAGTGTAAGAACTTCTCTCACATCCTTCCACCCTGAACCCCCACCAGCAAGCCAGGGCCCCCCCACCCCCATCTCCGCGCCCTTCTGACTCCCACTTCCCCACCCACCCCACCCCTCCCCCAGGCATCATTTTCTCTCATGGTTATGATTCGATGCCTGCTTTAATACATTAACCCCAACCTTGTTATATCGTATAGCCAATGCCCTCCCCAGGGATGCCCACGACTGCCCCTGAACCCGGGCCCAGGCTTACTTTCTAAGGTCCTGTCTGGGAACTTGGTCATAAAAGAGGATGGGCAGAAATCATCCGCCTTATCCTAATTTTCCAGGGAACAGAAATACATAAGCACAGCCTCAGTCACACAGTGCCAGGATTGGAAGAGACCTCAGAACAAGGGACAAAGGACACAGAATGTCCCAAATCCAGGGCTTATTAGGGCCTAGACTATTTAGAGCCAGAAGAGATCAGGGGCCCAACTACCCCATTTTATAGATCAGGAAAGCGAGGCCTGAGGGGGACGTGCCAGAAGAATCCAGGCCTCCCTCCTCCTGGGCCAAAGGCTTTTCCATTGCACCATGGAAACCTCACCTCATTCCCTGGCCACCACTTGATTCTGCCCTGCCCCACCCAGACACAGGGCTTTGCATCCCTCCCAGCTTCCTCAGAGAATCTTCTCAGCCACTTCTGGTCTCCGGGGAGAGGGAATACTAATGAGATGAGCCACCTGTGGCTCCTTTCCCTTCTCCCATTTCTGGGGATCATGAGCCCCCTTCCTTCTCCCCTCTAAATCTCTAGTCTGACCCATCCGCTACACCTGCAGTACAGCCACTCCATGCAGCCCAGCAAAGATGTGCCACCCCAGGAAGAGGGAAGGGGGGGGCAGTGCTCCTGGCCGCCCACCTGCCTAACCAGGGGCCCAGATTGGTCTGAAGGTTACACCTGGGCTTCCTGCCCATCACACACCTGGCCTCCAGAGGCTTGGCTTCCCCTGGCCTTTCAGGGGGCAGATCTCTCTCCCTCTCTCTCATTTTCACTGCAATATAAGTTGGCTACTGACATAACCTGTATTGGACTATATTTGCCATCTGGGGAGGCGGGGAGGGACGATGAGAATCTGAATGGCAAAGGGTCAGAAAACAGTTGCCAAAAATTGTTTCTACGTGTAAATGAAATTAGATTAAAAAACGATAACAACAAAAATGTTGCCAGGGACTTAAGAGGAGGACAAACCAAGGGGCTTTAATCCCCTGCCCTGGCAGCCACTGGCTGGGCAACTTTGGGCAAGTTCCCTTCCTTATATGGGCTTCAGTTTGCTCATCTACTAAAAAAAAGAGGGGGAACTAGGTGATCTCCAATGTCCCCTGGCATCTCTGAGCTAAGGGGAAGGGAGAGGAGGTGACACCTTCTGTTTGAGGAACTGTGCTAAGGGATTATCTCCTATCACTCAGTCTATGATAGGGGGAGTCATGATAATAGCTCACACTTGCTTCCTATGTGCCAAGCACTGTGCTGAGGGCTTCATAATTACTATCTGGAGGGAGGTCCAATGAGTATCCTTGTTTTATAGATGAGGAAACGGAAGCAGGCAGACATCAAATGGCTTGCCCAGGGCCACTCAGCTCATGAGTATCTGCGGTCTCATTTGAACTCAGGTCTTCCTGACTCAGGGACCTCCTTTCCCCATCAACAAATCTGAATTCTGCTCCAAATGGGTAAACTGGAGGGAGGGGTCCAGGCCTGGCGCAGAGCCCACTGGCAGTTCTGAAGTAGAGAAGCCTCAGGATTTTGCTGGCACCTTCCAGGACCCCTCTTTGTCTGGAGGCTCTCGGGGGTCAGTTAGTCGTGTTTGCCTTGCACCAAGTCAGACTGTAAGCCGCTCTGTGTTATTTCATCTTTCTATCCCAGGCAATGGGCATAGAGCCTACGTCCATGTTTAATGCATGTTTGCAGAAGGGAACGCACCGAGAAACCAGTAGAACCACCTTGTCTTTTGGAGAGAACCAGCCTTGAGGTCAGGGTTCCTGGACTCAAATCCTGGTGGCTAATGCTGGGGCAGGCTGGGGAGTACTTCCTCTCTGAAGCAGGGCAGAGAATCATCCGTGTGCGAGCATAAGAGCACTGATTTTAGAATTTGGAAGGCATCTTCAGCGTCATCAAGTCCAATCCCCCATTTGACCGAGGAGAACACTGAGGCCCCGAAAAATGACGAGATTTGCCCAGGGGTCACAAAGCTAGTTCAGTGAGGTAGAATTTGAACCCAGGTCTTCCAGACTTCAAGCCTAGCATTCTCTCCAGGATATCACACTACCTTTTAGGGGCTATTGGGATGCAAATGTATTGCAATACAGAAATAAGAGTTCCTAAAAAGTAGATTGTAAGCACCTAGAGAGCAGAGAATAGTTTCTCTTTGGCTTGGTACCCCAACACTTGGTAGAATGCCTCTTTATATGTGCATAAATTAAATCAAACCCTTACCTTCTGTACTAAGATACTAATCAATCAATTAGATACTAAGAGGCGAGACTAAGTATTGGTTCCAAAGCAGAAAAACGGTACGAACCAGGCAACTCGGGTTAAGTGACTTGCCCAGGGTGGAACATAGGACGCCCTGTTGGAAGCCTGGCTCTCTAGTCACCTAGCTGCTCCAGTTCCTAATAAATATTTGCTGAATTCAAGGACTTACGGAGCAGACCTGAGCGCTGGGTGACCACAGACAAATCACTTCCTTCATCTTGATTTCCTCCTCTGTAAAATGGGGCTAACACTCCTTGCACCAGCTAGCTCCCAGGGTTGTTATGGGGACGTTAAAAGCACTAACAAAACCACTTCTGATCAGTGTGTCTGCAGAGAGGGCACCCACTGAAAGAGCTGTCAGAGAGGATGTTCTGGGCCCCAAAGGTACACTAGAAAGAGGCTGGCACTGCCAGGAAGAGAGGGACAAGAGCCACAGAAATGGATAAAGGAGAAAGCTCTGGGAAAGGCTTCCCAGGACAGACAGAGGACACGTTGAGCTCTCTGCTCTTTTCCTTCCTCTCTGCTTCCCCCTCCCCTGCCCCCACCAAGGCCAAGTTCTACTCGGCGCCGGACAAGGAGGGTCTTCTGTGACTGGTCCAGCTGCTTCCTTACCCCCCACCCCCACCCCCTCCAAACCAGTCAGGGGAAAACTCAAGAGGAAGACTCACAGTACCAGCCCTCCCACAATCAAATCTTTCAGCAGGGCCAGGGCGCTCCAGCCTTTGGGGAGGCCACATAGGCACACAGGCAGATCCCTTCCATCAGTCACCTTAAAAGCCAGCTCTACAAATGACACTCTGGAGACATCAGAATCCAGATCAGGTTTCTGCCAGCCGGGAGGTCACGTCCAAACCCGGGGGCCAAGCAGCTTACAAAGAGACCGGCTGCCAAGAAGGCCGCCCCACACTCTGCTATCACATTCTCGGCGGCTTGTTTCCTCCTGCCAACCAGGAAGCTGTGACTCTCTCAGAAGCTCTAAGAACCACAAAAGCGTTGCTCCCTGCCCCGGACACCCTGCTGGCCACAGTACAGTATGGGGGGGCCTGAGTAAAGGGATCCTCAAAGGCCAGAGGGAGGCAGAGCTGGGCCCTCCAGGCGCTTCTCCATTCAGCTGCCATCTTGAAAAAAGTCTGCTCATCCCAAAGTTTTCCTGGTCAGCCATTCGCTCTGGCAGCCTCCGCAGAGGCCTCGATCCTTAAACCCACAAGTCCAACGAGTGACTTGGCTGGAGGTGAGCTCAGGGTTGTAATTACCCTAAAACTGATGCATGTGCCCAGAAATTACCACCTCTAATAGCACCTCTAATTAGTCACCATCCAGTAAAGAGGATGGGTGCTGCCAGCTCGCAGCTCTCCCATCTTCCCCTGTGAAAAGCAGGCTGATTTTACAACCATCTGAAGGGAAGCCCAAAGCCATTTCTGGCCTCCAACCAGGGGAATAAGACAGCTCAAGACTTCAGCACTATTTACACTTGAACAGCTGCTATTTTAAAAAAATAGGAAGAGAAAAAAAATCCAGTTTATTCCTGTTTTAACCGTCTCTGAGGGGGCAGATCAGACAGCAGCCCAGCTCGGAGGCTCAGATTCCCCCATCAGGCTCGGACCCTTCTCATCCTCCTCACCCCGGGCCTGCCGTCCCGTCCCATTCGCGGACAGGCACGAGCAACGCTATTTTGGAGTGCCGGGAGAAGGGGGCCTCCAAGGGGCAGGAGTGCCTCGATATTCCACCTGCTCTTAGGGCTGGAGGTGAGCCGTCTCCAGAAGGCCGAAGGGAGCGCGGAGAAAGGCATACACAGCTTGGGACCAGCCCACACAGCTTCCACCCACCTCTCAGAACACAACAGGCACAGGAAGCGGCTTCTAACAGTGCACAGAGCTGTGCCCTGCCCTGCCCTCCCCTCTCGTAAACAGCTGGCCTCAGCCCTCCCCGGAGCACACACTCAGCCCTGGGTACATGCATTTCCTCCCTCCCCACGTCAGAGCATTTCATCAGTGATAAGAAGCCCCAGAAGCCTCCTAGAAACCCTCTTCTCCATCCGTCCAGGAGACGGAGACGCCCCCCCATTCTGCCCCACAGGGTCCTCAGAGGGTCCCCCAATCAGGGCCCAAGGCCCAGGCCTCCGTGGCTGGGGCGATTTCATTTCGCAGCTCCCAAGAGCGAGATGCCAGGCCCCCGAGCCACAGAATCGTCCATCCCCACCAGGGGTGTTTTCCCGGCCCTTCGGGCAAAGCCCAGAGGAGTGGCCCGGGCTGGCTTTGTTTTTCTCCCTCCAGGGTTTTTTTTTGGGGGGGTGGGGGTGAGGAGGGGTACCAGCTAGCACAGCTACACCAGACTTCCGGAACTCTAGGGTAAAGAATGGCCTTCTCCATCAGCCCCGGGGGAACACCGCCCCACCCCCCAAGCCCCGGGCATTCGCTGGGACGCTTGGCCCGCCCGGAGCCCCACTGAGCTCTCCCCGGCCACCCCGCCAGTCCGCCGGACTGAAAAAAGGGGAAGTAGAAGCTGCCTCCAGTTCCCGGACAGCAACATGTCCGTCCCTCCCCACCCCCTTCCCCTTCTCCGAGCGCCACCATTTTCCCCAGGGGCTGGGAGATTTCAAAAAAAAAAAAAAAAAGTCGAAATCCTCTTTTTCACGAATCCAAACAAACTCCCCCGCTTTCTGGCCCAGGAGCACTTGGGGGCAGTCTGGGGGCAAGAGCGCCCCGGGGAGCCAAGGCGGAGGTGCTGCCCCCCCCCCCCCCCCAGCTCGGAAGGAAGGGGGGGGGCCTTCGAAACTCCAAAGCTCAAAGTAAGCGGAACGAGGCCCCGGAGGCGGAGGCGGCCCAAGCCCCAGCCCCCGCGGGGCGGGCGGCGGGCAGCTCCCCGCCACCAAGAGGAACTTCTCTAATGCCTCCCCCTCCTCTCCCGTCCAGGGCGTTTCCGTAACCTAGTGGGATGGCGGGGAGGGGGGGCGCGAGGGGGGGCGCCGCAAAGCCTTTGATTCCTTCCCTATACTCCCAGGGCTCGGGAAATCCACCCACGTCTCGAGCCCAGGAGGCAGCCATCCAGGCTCTACATCTCTGCCCCAGGGGTGGGGTGGGGTGGGGAGATAGCGGAAAGACCGGGCTAGGCCGGGAGGGGCAGGTTGGACACTTGCTGAAGACCCTAGAGGGTAGGAGGGGGCCAGACAGGGCGCGAGTGGTTATTTGGGAGGGCAGGGTGACTTGGAAAGCCTGGTGAAGGGGGATAAGGGAAACCTGAGGATGGGCAAAGGGCAGGTGGGGTGGGGGGTGTCCCCGAAGGGGCCAAAGAAAAACCAGAAGGAATCCGGATAAGGAAGAAAGGGCTGGTAAGATTTCAGGGAGCCCTGGATAATGAGCTGGAGAGAATGGGGCAGTGAAAGAGAAAGACTCCCCCCCAAGGAGAGCAGGGATTCCAAGGGCCCCCTAAGGGGCGAGTTTTAGGGAGCCCAGAGTAGAGTGACATAAGGCTTGGGGGCTATAGAGAGGGTTTAGAGGCATAAGGAAGAGGCCAGGAATTTGGGAAAACTGGAGTGTAAAAATGGAATTTAGGGACAGGGACTGTGAAATTGGGTAACAGTCGGAGAGAATGGAGATGATGACTTGTGGGGTAGAGATGGAGAGTAGGTTTGTGATTTCTTGGAGGAAACCACTCCTTTTTGGAGGGCCTTATAAGGCTTGGGGGGTTATAAGGTTTAGAGGTGTAAATAGAGGGACAAGGACAGAAAAGAGTTTAGGGGTGCAGCTAAGGATGCCAGGGGTTTGCCAATGTAGATGGGGGTTCAGTGCAATTTGGGGTGATGATGGTGGGATACTAGGGGTTTGGGGTTTATTTGGGAGTGGAGCTAAAGACCGCCAGGGTTTGGGACTGGGGTTGAAAGTACTGATAGGAGATACACCACAGGTCTGAGGACAGGGTTTGGGGGGGGGCGGTAATAAGCAGTGGGGGTGGAGTTTTTGAGGGACCAGAGTATGGGGCCACTAATGACTTGGGTCCCCAAGAGGTTGAGGGCCTCCAAGGTGGTGGATATGGCAAGTTGGGGGACCCCACTGGGTGAGAGAGTGACCTCAGACAGTTAGCAAGCATTGAATAGCGCCTACTACGTGCCAGGCTCCGGGCTGAGCAGAGCCAGAGCTTGGAGGATGTGGGGGCCGCGGGGACGGGCAGGGCGGATCTGGGAAGCGGGGGTCGAGAAGGAAAGGGGGGGCGCCGGGGGCGGACCCAAGACCCATCCGGGAATCAGGCCCGCAGCCTCACCGAGGAGCAGCAGCTTCACCTCCCGCGCCGCCTTCTCGCCGTCCTCCCGCAGGTTCTTGTCGATCATCTTCGAGCGCTCGGCAGCCGCCTTGTCCTCGGCGCTCACGGTGCACCCCATCCCGCCGGCCCGGCCCAGCTTGGCCCCGGCCCGGCCCCGCACCGTCCCGTCCCGCCTCCGCGCGCTCTGCCCAGACGCCGCGGACAGCGATCGAGTCGAGAGCTCCCAGCAACTGCGGGCGGCGCCGGCTCCTCCGCAGCGGCCGCGACGGCGGGGCGGGGTGGGGCGGGGCAGGAGCGGCCTTTGAGGCGGAGATCGGCCTGGGGGAGGATCCAGGGCGCAGGGTAAGAGGCGGAGATTGGATTGAAACGTAAGTGAAGTAAACCCGTGGCGGGGAAGGAGCGGAAGGGGTGATCGCAGGTGGGGATTGGATTGAGGGTTGGGTCAGAAAAATTAGAGACGGAGATTGGGAGGGAGGCGGGACCAGAGGCGGGGATTGGTCGGGGGAGGGTCTGTGGGCGGATCCAGGACAGGCGGGGCGGTAGCCTGGAGCCAGGGATTGGGGCAGATTTAATCCTTAGCTGTGAAATGGAGGTGGGGGAGTCCCCACCAATTGAGCCTAGGGCTCGGGGCGTGACTTGATAGAATAATAATAACTAACATTTCTGTGGCACTTTCGGTGTTCAAAACTTCTTGTATTTATCTCGTTCGACACTTTCTGCCACCCTTAGAAGTTGATTGAGCTGATAGGTTTTAGAAGGAAACTGAGGCTCACCATTTGGTCTCACAGCTAGTCAATGTCACTGCCTGCCCAAGTTTTTCCTGAACCAAAGCATGCTTTCAAATCACTGTTTTCTGCTGGATCTCAGCTCCCCAAAGCACCTCCAGAAGTGTCGGGGGTGCGCTCTCCTCTATCCCCTCCCCCCCAGTTGCCTTGGGCATTCAGGAAATAGCCAAACAAAATCCATTTACACTGGGGTGTGTGGCGTGTTAGGAAGGGGGGGGCGGGGAGGGGAGGGATGATTTGGGGGGGTTCCCTGAGATCATATACTATGTGGTAAAGAACTTTGGACTGGGATCCAAGACACCTGGCTTCCCCTACTAGTGTGACCCTGGGCAAGCTTCTTCCTACTTCTGAGTGGCAGAGATGCTCTCTTTATTTTATTTTATTTTATTTTATTTTATTTTATTTTATTTTATTTTATTTTTTCTCCCATTTGAATAAGTTTATTTAGTCAATTTAGAACATTATTCCTTGGTTACAATCAGAGATGCGCTCTTTGAAATAAAGACCTTGGTGTCTAAAGTTCCTCCCAGAACAGAATTTGTAAACTATGCCAGGGTTGGGACCTTGTCTGCATGAGTCACTTGACCTCTTCCTGCCTCAACTTACTTACTCAACTACTTCCTTAACTGTAAAATGGAGATGGTAACATCACCTACCTCCCAGGAACTTAAAGTTCTAAATAATTCCTAATTCTTATAATTATTCCAACCTGGGAGAACATTCAGGAGCAACTGAGATTCAACCCTCCTCTAAACATGGGGTTCACAATGAATCTTTCAACATGGAATCTAGAACTCACAACTTGTAGCCTAGTAAGATCTGATGAACCCCAAGTTTTAGGACTAGATTGTAAATTGGAGACCTCAAAGCTTGTACTTGTTCCCTGTTCCTGAGAGAATCCACCCTGAAGGGACTCTCAGGCTAGCAATTTCATATTGATTAATGGACCTTAAGGTAAAGACAATCCCCATCAGGTGGGGCCAAGCCCAAGCCAAGTGATTCTTTAGTGCAGTAGGCAGCACATCTTTCTAGTAAACTGAAGGTCCTGAGTTCCATCCTCAAAAGGAGGGTGTGATACAGTGGGAAAGGCTTGGCCCCACCAGATGGGGATTGTCTTTCCCTTGGGGTCCATTATTCCGTCTGAAACTGCTAGCCTGAGATTCCCTTCAGTTTGGTTTCTCTGGGGAACAAGTACAAGCTTTGGGGTCTCCAACTTACAAGCTAGTCCTGAAACTTGGGGTTCATCAGACCTAACTAGGCTACAGATTTAGGGTTTCTGGATTCCATGTTGACAAATCTGAGGAGGAAGGGACCAAACAAAGAACCAAGAACAAGAGGCCAGGAATGATTTTTTTTTTATCCCTTACCTTCTGTCTTAGGATAAAAACCATGTATTGGTCTCAAGGCAGAAGAGTGGTAAGGGCTAGGCAATGGGGGTCAAGTGATTTGCCCAGGATCACACAGCTAAGAAGTGTCTGAGGATAGATTTGAATCCAGGACCACTCACTTCTAGACCTGGTTCTCAATCCATTGAGCTCCCTAGCTGCTCCCAGAGATGATTTTTAAAAAGAAAAAAAAATGAATTTAACACTTATTTTGTGTAAGACTCAACTCTAGATTTGGAATACAAGAATGGGGGGGAAAGCCCTCAGTGTAGTTTACCATCTGCTAAGGGACCCACAATGCTCTAGGAAAATTAGGAAAGAAAGAACATTTTTTCAGCTTGGAGGGGACCAAAGAAGACTTCATGAATCAGAAAGGGATGCCTGAGCTGGATCTTGAAGGAAAAAAGGGGCTTTGGTAGTCTTAAATGAAAGTGTTAAAGGGCCTTCAGAGTCTAAGGACTCTTAGGGTTATTCAGATAATGAAGAGAATAGAGCTCATAGAAGATATCTCAAAGGATTCAAATGAGGCCTCAAAGGATTTGTATAGACTGAGAAGAAAAGAGGATGGTATTTGGGCAAGTGGGACACCTTGGAGGGACTCTAAGACTCTAAGAAAGGCGGTCCCTGCCTGCCCTCAAGCAGCTTACATTCTAATGGAAGAAGACAAACCCTAAAAAGGAGCTGGAAAAGGTGGGAGGAGGAAAAGAGGTGAAGGTACCAGTAGGAGAATATGGTAATAAAGTTCCAAAGTCTGGAGGCTTGGAAGCTGAGTTAGGAAGAGAATGAGGCTGACTTAGGCCTGTCCCCAAAATAGAGATTCTGGTGGGGAAAGAAATACCCACTTAGGAAATGTCTGCTATATGGCAGGCACTGTGCTCACTACTTTATGCAAATATTATCTCTGATTCTCACAACAATCCTGGGAGGTAGAAGCAACTACTATTCCCATTTTATAGATGAGGAGACTGAGGCAGACAGAGATGAAGTGATTTGCCCAGGGTCACACAGCTAGTGTCTGATGTCAGATTTGAATTTAGGATTTCCTGAATTCAAGTCTGGTTTTTTATACAAGATACCACCTAAGCTGCAAGAATGAGAAAAGGGGGCTGACATGGGAGAGGGACATTCCAGGGTAGGAAGGCCCAATAGGCCAATGTAGCTAGATTATAGAGTACATGGAGAATAGTAAAATGTGAAAAAAAAATGGAATGGTGGCATTGGGAAGACCTGGGTTCAAGAGCTGGCCTCAGATACTTCCTAGCTGTGTTATCTTGGGCAAATCACATAACCCCAGTTTCCTAGCCCTTCTGCCTTGGAACTAATACTTGCATCCATTCTAAGACAGAAGGTAAGGGTTTTAAAAAAAGAAAAAACTGGAAGGGTAGGAAGGGGCCAAGTTGTAAAGTTTTTTAAAGACCAAACAGAAGATTTTATATAATTTTATCAGTAATAGGGAGTCACTGGAACTCATTGAGCTGGGGAATGACATCATCAATTTATGGGTTAGAAAAACCATCTTGATAGCTTTGTGGAGGATAGTTTGGAGTAGGGAGGGATTAGAGGCAGGGAGGCCAGGTTGAAGACTATTGAAATAATCCAGGGAACAGGGGACAAGACCTGAGTTAGGGATAGGACTCTGGGTAGAGGCAAGGGAACTTAACAGGAGAGATATTGTGGAAATGGAAATGACAAGATTTGTGGTGGAAGGGCAATGGGGGGAATGAGTGGGTATGAGGAATCAAGGCTGACACTGGACAGTCCTGAGCCTGGGTGACAGAGAAGGGACTCATGTCAGTTAACAGGGAAGTTTGGAAGGGGACAGTGTTTCAGGGGAGGTGACGTGTTTCCATTTGTTCACCCCTACCCACCCATCCCTCCACCTTCCTTTGAGTGTAAGGGTTAAAAGTAGGAGTTTGACAAAAGTGAGGAAAGCAGTTGAAAAGACTTTGTTTAATTTGGTAAATACAGATAGAAAATAGAAAAAGAGGAAAGAGAGATTATTATTCTAATACCCTATTCCAAATCCTAACACTATCTGAAATTTCCAATAACCTACCTCTAACTGTCCTCTGAAGAAAAGTTCTTCTTGCCCAGAAAACACCAGGCCTGCTCTAACTTACTCTATCTAAAATTGATTCACTCACTACCGATATTCCTAAGTAATGGACAGCCACCACCCCCAAACTCCTTCAATTGGTTTTCTATAAGCCAACTGTCAGTAGCCAACCAGTCCCCCTTGCCTCAGAGACAGACCTCCTGCTCTCTGGAGATCCAGAGGCAGAAAGCCCTAACTGTCCTGGCTCTGCTTCCTTTTTCTCTCTCCTGGTCTCCCTGGTAACAGAATCTTCAGCTCTGGCTCACTGACACCTGTCAGTTCAGATCTACTTAGAAATCCTGCTCTCTTGCCTCTTAAGGAGACAGAAGGAGAGTTTAAGAACATCCCTTTAACAGGAGTGATCTTCAAATTCAGTTTTTCAGAAACTGTAATAATGTTCTACCTCTTGTAACTATATAACAACATCAGAAGAATGGCAATATTAAAGACATGGATCTTTGTTTCAGAGAGTAGCTTGGCCTCCTAGAAGGAAGGCAATAATTTCTCAAAAGCAGTCAGTATAGCATTATCGTCCTCTGTGATTTCTGGGTTCAGCCCATTTTCCACGTTGAGCTTGTGTCCAAAACAGACAGACAGACAGACACACACACACACACACACACATGCTAATGAACTCTCTAGGTTGTCCATCCAATCATATATCATACTCTAGCCACTAGGCATTCTTTTAAATGTCTTATTGACTCTCTTTTCTTTTTCCTCTTTTTTAACATCACTGTGGCTTTGCCCCATACTCTCACCCCAATAGAAACCTCTCTTGTAAGCAATAAGTTCAGTCAAGCAAAATAAACCCATACGTTGGCCATGTATACTTCATTCTAGACCTGTTGTCCACCACATATGTCTCTGCTAAGGACAATGAACATTATTCATCCTCTTTTGTTTTCTACCCAAAATTATTTTGAGTGATCACCAATCACTTTTAGGAGCTTCTGTAATAATCCAAAGAGAAGCATCTAAAGCACCTGACCCTCTTTGATTTAGATTCTGGGTCATTCAGCCTACATGATAATGTTTAACACCTTTCATAAGCCTGTATCTCCTTTTTTTGATGTTTCATTTACTACTATTAATAAAAAGATCTTTAAGCAAGCCCATTATATCTTTACTTCCAGCCCTTGGCATATAGTAAGTGTTTAATAAATGTCTTTTTAATTTATCTATTGATAGGAATTTTTAAGGCAACATCTGATTCCCCAAATGAATTTTTAAATATATCAACAAATGATAAAGACAGTGGACCTTGTATTCTAAGCATCTTTCAGTTAATTGGATGATGGTAAAGTTGTCTTCTAGTAGAGAATATAACTTGTAAATCCCCTGCCTGCTGCCTTCTAATATCCTTATCAAGCCTGTGCTCAAGGTGTGCAAAAATTATTTTTATAAAATTTGTTGTACATGATCGACCAACCAAACAGCAAACATTTGTGAAGCTTTTAAACTAGAATCCATTTTATTTTGTGTGATGTTATTTGAAACTTATCATGTCCAGAACCTCATAATTCTCTGTTTAGGCATGAGATTTCTGTGTTGTCTAGGAGTCTTTGGCCTTTCTTGTTCCTTACCCATGAACCATTACACTGAAGTCACTTAACGTATGTATCAACAATTATCAAAGTAGGGGGCAGCTGGGTAGCTCAGTGGATTGAGAGCCAGGCCTAGAGACAGGAGGCTCTGGGTTCAAATCTGGCCTCAGATACTTCCCAGCTGTGTGACCCTGGGCAAGTCACTTAACCCCCATTGCCTAGCCCTTACCACTCTTCTGCCTTGGAACCAATACACAGTATTGATTCTAAGATGGAAGGTAAAGGTTTAAAAAATAATAACAATGATTATTAAAGTATATATTTATATATGTTACTTTATCTGTTATGATGCTGACCTAATGGTATAATTGGAAATCTTGTTCCTTTGAACTACATTTCCCAGAACCCACTGACTTCCTATCCTTACATGCTGATGTAGACAGGAGATAAATTGGGTGGGCTTCTGTGGCTAGTGCTATTTGCTTCTTGTTGGCAATTTTGGTGGAGCAGGCTGTTTGAGCAGGTAGATTAGCCATGGGCACATGGTTTTATTTTGTTACTTCTAGTGATTATTAATAAATCTTATAAAATATAATATTTGGAGTTATTGTATATTAATTTTAACCAATAAACTGATATAATCAATAAACTGATATTCTTACCCCCAAATCAGACTCTTTAGATAATTTTAATCATAACACTTCTAATGCTAATGCAAATATTGGTTCAAAAGCTAATTATTTTTTATGGTAGCCCTTTTGCAAATACTTATTATGAGCACCACAATATGAGATGATCCTGGACATATTGCCTTTGGATAAACAATAAAACTAACTTCTCATTTCCTTTGTATAAATCTTCTAAGAGAACCTATGAACTATTCTCCCACATTACTTGATGGCCATTTTTTTTTTAACACTTACCTTCCATCTTAGAATCAATACTATGGCAGAAAAGTGGTAAGGTCTAGGCAATGGTGACTTGTCCAGGGTCACACAGCTAGAAAGTATCTGAGGTCAGATTTGAACCCAGGACCTCCTATCTCTAGGCCTGGCTCTCAATTCACTGAGCCATGCAGCTGCCCCCTCTATGAATTTTTGCCGGATCTTGCCCAGAACCAAGCCACTTGCTAAGTAATAAGTCACCCTCCTTTCTAGGTCCTTGTTTAAGTATTGTTTTTTCCCTTAGAATAGAAATTCCTCAAAGGTAGGACTGTCTTCCTTCCTTGTACTTGTATCTCTAGCCCTTACTTAGCACAGTACTTGGTATGTGGAAAGTGCTTAAAATGTTTTTTTATTTATTCATATTTCCATCCAGATTTTGGCTTTGTTTATAGCAAAAATGTCCGAATGAATACAATTCACTTTCTCCAGGAGTTATTTTGTTCGTTGGTCCTTGGAGAAGAATCTCACATTTACAGTTCTAATAGCTACGCCAGTGTCTGTAAACTGTCTAAAATCTTGGGTCTTGGAGTGCTCTGTCCCTTTCCAGTCATGTTGCTGCCATGACTGCACGAGCAGCCAGGAATTGCAAAGCTCTGCTGTACCTTTTGTATTTGCCTTTGTTTCACAGGTTACCATGGCCGAAGAATTCATCACCATGTGGCCAGCCAATGGCGATGAGTCTTCCCATGCTCAGTTAGGCTTGACACAATCTGTTGTCAGGACCATACTCATACATGGCAGAACCTGCCGGAGCTTGCACTGGGTACGAGCAGGACTTTGTGAGGGGCTTAATGATGCTGATGACATCAGTAATCAGGAGAGAAGCACCTTAGGGTTTCTGCCATTTTTTCCTTTCCTGATTTATGAGAAAGGTAAAGCAAGTATTATCATTCTCATTTTGCATGTGGGGAAACTGAGGCTTGAGGAAATGATTTTCCCCAGATTAGATAATGACAATTAAACTCGGGACTCAAACCCAAATCTTCTACCTTTAATTCCAGGATTCTTTCTACCAGTTCATGTCCAAATAGACCAGATCACAGAGAGTAGAGAGTAGAGTCTCCATCAGAGTGCTGAAAAGAACAAAAAACAAAGCAAAAACCAAAAAAGAACAAAAATAAAAAAGAAATGGTGTCTCAAAGGTCTTAGTGCAGCTTAAAGGTAATTAATAATAATAATCCCTAGACTTTATATAGCACCTACTATATGCCCCAAGCACTTTACATATGTCATCTTATTCTATCCCTACAACATCAGTTAAAATGATTCAAAATTAAAACTACAGTTTTTGAGACGCCATGCCAAAGCTGCTTACCTTGAGGTAAAGGACGATTTCGTTTTTCTTCTTGTAATCTCCAAAGACTATCCCTTAAATGTATATTAAACTGGAGCTTCTAGGTGGCATTGTGGATAGAGTGCCATGCCTGGAAGCAGAAGGACCTGGGTTCAAGTCTGGCCTTAGACACTTCTTATCTGTGTGAACCCAAGCAAGTCAATTTAACCTCCTTTGCCTGGCTCTTACCCTTCTCGCTTAGAGTTGTTACTGAGACAGAAAGTAAGGGTTTAAAAATAAAAATTTTAAATTGTGCTCATGAAGCCCTTGAACACTTTCTGTTTGCCCTAGAAAGGCAGTCTCCTGGGATTATAGCATTTACATCTGGAAGAAATTAGGAATCATCCTACCTTATTCTTTCATTTTACAGATGAGGAAACTGAGAGCCCAAAAGAGGAAAGAAGGGACTTGCCCCAGATAAAAGGAGTAAACAGCAAGGCAGGAACTAGAATTCAGAGGCTCTGACTTCACATTAGACTGAATGTCAGGCAAGGGCAGGATAAATTGTTTTTAGATTTGGACAGGAAGTTTACAAATGGGGAACCACAAAGGAAACTAGAGAACAGATGCAGGAGTTCTGGGATGGTTCCTGCTTCCTTTAAACCACTCTTCTAGATCTCTGGACCCCCATGAGATCTTGACTTGGCCTTGGCCAGGCAGCTCTGTGAGGTTCCAGGTGAGGCAGAGTAAGCTGGGACACCCCCCCACCCCCCCACCCCCCAGCTACTGGAGGCTTAGGAGTGAGTAGGCAGACAGTGAGTCAGGAGGCCCACAACAAATTCTGAATGCTGAGAACTATTTTGGATCTGAAGCTGCCCAGAGGAAAAAGAGCTCGTCTGGGGACTCCCATTTTTAGAAGGAAGGGGCAGTGGGCCAGACCCCATGCAGATGTGATTTAAAGTGATCCCACAGGAGGGCTCCCAGTGGCTTTAGGAGGACGAGAGGGAGACAGAAAGAATAAAGGAAAGAGGAAAAGAATGGAGGGAAATATATGGAGGAAAAGAGGAATGGAAAAGAATGATGAGAAAAGAGGAGATAGAAGGAAGAGAAAGAGGCAGAGAGGGAAGAAGGGAGATGGAGTCTAGGAAGTATGGAGAGATCAATTGGCAAGTTTTGTGAAGGAAAGGAAGATACTAATCTCGGAATCTTATTGCAAGACAAAAATAACAACAACAACCCCAACACAAGAGAGTATCAGTAAGGGAAGGAAGAAAGTGGAGAAATAAAAAAGCAGACAGAGAGACAGTGATAAAACCAGAGGGACAGATGGGGGTGGGGGGTTGGGAGCAAGATGGAGAGACAAAAAGGGGAGAAGAAGGAGGCTGCATGTTCTCACTCAATGGCAAAAGACATGGCACTTTGGGCTGCTACATCAGAGAGGACTGGCAAGTGAACTAACAAGAGCCACTCACTCAGGAGACCTTAAAAGCAGGGAATCCATCCATTGGCACCTTCTCTTTCTTCCTCACTCAAGAATCTGACATATATGTCCCTCTTTCTAGAATTTCCTATAAAGGCTAGAAGGGGGCACACACATATCAGAGATATCTGCTGGTGAGGGGATCTTGAGCCCATCTCTTATGCTTTGTATTTCTTTTTTTGAGCATACATAAGTGCTCAAACAACAATCTGTAATCAAAATTATTGATTTTACATTTTGTAATTTTTTCTAGCTCTTGCTTGGTTTTAAAGTCTTTCCCCACAGATCTGACATGTATACTATTTTGTGTTCACCTAATTTACTTATAGTTTCCTTCTTTATGTTCAAGTCATTCACCCCTTCTGAGTTTATCTTGGTGTAGGGTGTGAGGTGTTGGTCCAAACCTAATCTCTCCCACACTGTCTTCCAGTTTTCCCAGAAGTTTTTATCAAATAGTGGATTTTTGTCCCCAAAGCTGGGGTCTTTGGGTTTGTCATAGACTGTCTTGCTGAGGTCATTTACCCCATGTCTATTCCACTGATCCTCCTTTCTGTCTCTTAGCCAGTCAAACAACAATCTGAAGATGAACTTTTTGGAATTACTTTGGGAAGAAGGTATTCCCTACACCTACTACAGTGCTTTTACCAGTGAGAAAAGGAGAAATTCAGCTCCTGACCTGACTTACAAAAGACATTTACTTTGATGAAATTATTCAAACAAGTACAGCTGCAAGTTGAAAAACCAATTCAGCAGCATCATAAAATGTTTCCTATTTTGATGGTGTAAGTTATATACTTCCTGAGATAGTATAAAAAAGTTCTAAGCCACTGCTTCATAGTTAAGTATTTGTCAGCTTGCATTTGTGAATCTTGTGTTTTAAACATGTCTTCTGAGTGGAAGAAATAAATAGCTGTCCTATACCTGATCTACTTTGTAGGTTGAATATCCTTCAACTATCTTTTGGAGAGAACACAGACACAAGCCAAACCTAAGCTTTAATAACATTTCCCTGGGGTTCCAGGGTGGATGCAAAGAAGAGCAAGAGAGTTTGAAAAAAGAGTTTGACTCTTCTCTTTAGGGTCCAGGCTCCGCCAGGAATCTGATTAGATTTGGAAGAGATTCCAGGGGTCATTGTTTTTTGCTTTCCTCTTTTTATTTTTTGAAATTTTTTATTTAATTAATTAATTTAGAATATTTTCCTATGGTTACAAGATTCCTGTTCTTTCCCTCCCCTCCCATAGCTGGCATGCAATTCCTCTACGCTTTACATGTGTCATTGATTAAGATCAGGGGTCATCTTTTCTGGAAAAGGATCTTCTCTAAAACTACCTGACAAGAGCAATCAGACTTTGCTTGAAGACTTTTCATGAGGGAAGCACCTATCACTTCCCAAGGCAGCCTCTGCCACTCTGGGGTATCTCTAATGATTAGGAAGTTTGTTTTGACATCAAACCTAAATATGTATCCCTACTAGCTAAAGGCTAATATGAAATTATCCCTGAACATTTTTTTTATTAAATATACCTTTTGTTGATACTTTTGTCTTTACATGATAGTAATTTTGAACTCCACTTCCTCCCCCAATCCTCCTTTATGTTAAAGGAAAATAATTAAGGGAAAATACTTGATAACAGAATATATCCCCTCTTCCCCTAACGCTTCTTTATGACAAGGAAAAACAATTGATTACAAAATATATTGGAGGACATTTACAATATTCAGTTCTAGTAGTGGTATGATGTGTTTTTGATGAAACTATACTGGCTCTTAGTGATAACCATTTCCATTTCTTTCTTTCTTTTTTTAAAAAGATGCTTTAATATAAGGTATTTTCATTTTTAAAAATGAAATTTAATTTTTAGATCTGCCTTCTCTACTTCTTCTTTCCCTACATTGAGAAAGCTAAAAAAAAATCCCCAAACAAAAAACAAACAAGCCAAAAACAACACCCCAAACAGCCTATTACAAACATGTAAAGTCAAGTAAAATAAATTCCCACATTGGCCATGTACAAAAAAAAATTTTTGTTTAATATATATATATATATGTATATGCATATATATATATATGTATATATATATATATATATATGTATGTTTCAGTCTGCACTCTGACTCCATCAGCTCTCTATCAGGAGATGGATAACATGTTTCACCTTGAGTCTATTTGAATTGCAGTTGTTCATTGTTTTGAATGGAGCTACTGAGTCATTTTTTTTTTAAGCCTTAACTTGGGTCTAAGAATCAATACAATGTATTGGTTCCAAGGGAGAAGAGCTGTAAGAGTTAGGCAATGGGGGTTAAGTGACTTGCCCAGGGTCACACAGCTAGGAAGTGTCTGAGGACAGACTTGGATCTAGGACCTCCTGTCTCTAGGCCTGACTCTCAATCCACTGAGCCACCCAGCTGCCCCCCTGAGTCTTTCAAAAGTACCAACAGGTACTTTTTAAAGAACTATGGAACCTCTCTTCCCCCACTATAATAGTAAGACTACAGTATATCTCACAAACATTCCCTTTACTTCATTCTTCTCACAGCTACCATCCCAGTTATATACCTCACCTCCTAGCCAGACTAGCTTTCTTTTCTTTTTTCTTCTTCCATTCCCTTCAGTTCCCTAGCCTTGCCTTGCCTTCCTTTCTCTTCTGTCACCTCATTTTCTTTTCTTTTCTCACAATGATCTAATTTAAAAAATTTTTATTTTTATTATCATGTAAAACACACTTCAATATTGTAAGAATACACTCATATATAATCAAAATCCCCAAACAAAACCAAACATATACTGATGTGAAAGATGGCATGCTTTTGAAAAAAAGAATCTATTTAGAATATTTTTCCATGATTCCAGGATTTATTTGTTTCCCTCCCTTCTTCCATCCCCCCTCCCAGAGCTGACAAGCAATTCCACTGGGTTACACATGTATCATTGTTGTTGTTATACTTTGATTTATACAATGATCATATTTTTAAAAAGTTATATTATAATTATAGCAGCTGCTTCAATTAAATAAAGTCATGATAAAGCATCAAAAAATAAACTAAAATTTCAAAAGAATTTGAATGAAAAGGCCCACTCTATATAGAAAGGTATGCAAAAGAATAGGTCACTTTTTAATTTATTTGGAGGGGGGCAAGGAAATGGGCATATTTTAAGTTCTTTTTTTGCCAATGAAGTTGGTTTCTGGGAGCCAAAGTAGACAGTGACGATGGGTTTCTTTGTTTCTTGATTCAAGTTACTCTCTTCTTTCATGACTTTTTAAAAATGTGCCTAGATCTGTAGAAGTCACAGTAAGGTCACAACAGATGCAAAGACTGCTGGAACCACCCAATTGGTCCACCAACCAGAAGCCTTATCAGTGGTAATGAAAGCACCTTTCTGTTTCTTTATTGTACCTTTGTCTAGAAAATATATATCTTGGGTAGTTCTCAGGCATCTGTAGAAAGCCTAGTATTCTCCCCATTTCTGGGGGTATCATCTCTCCATCTTGTACCCTCATCACTTTTCCAGAATGGCCTTTCAGAAATTTCATCAAACTGTAGGTTTTGTTGCACAGTATGATCCAGGTGTAGCAGCTGTGATGATGCTCCCAGATCTTCTCCAGGGTGTTGTATTTCCCCTTATCATTCAACTGCTCTGCCATTTTGGCCCTTGGAGAGACCCAGGAGCACTTTACAGGCAGCTTGGGGAGCCACTAGTCATCAGTGCAGCAACTCATGAAATTCTCTTGCAATAATATAATAGCTTTCTAATTGGTCTCTCTGCCTCTCCCTGCTCCAACCCTCCACACAGCTGCTAAAGTGATTTTCCAAAAGCATGTATATAACTACTCAATACCACCCTATTCAAAAAATTCCAGGGGCTCCCTCTTATTCCTAGGATTGAATATCGAGTCCCTTTGCATTTACATTTGATTTTTAATTTACATTTGCATTTAGAACTTGTCACAGCCTGGCTCCCTTTCCATCTTTCCACTCTTTTCTCTGAAGAACTTTGGGGTCAATTGTGAGAGATTGGGAGACCCTGGCCCAGGACTGTTCTGCATGGCATGCCCAGAGCAAAGAAGGTGCTATGCTCTATGGGCAAAGCAGAATTGCAGTAGCTCAAAAGAAACATGAGATGCACAAATTTAGACATCCCTTACCCAAACTTTCATATGGGCTATTTGTGCCTGACCTGTGATAGGGCTCAGATGGATCTGATTAG
Source organism: Monodelphis domestica (assembly GCF_027887165.1). Taxonomy (NCBI): domain Eukaryota; kingdom Metazoa; phylum Chordata; class Mammalia; order Didelphimorphia; family Didelphidae; genus Monodelphis; species Monodelphis domestica. The sequence continues at coordinate 90,281,209 of NC_077233.1, forward strand.
CCACAATTGGACAAACCACACATTGACCCAACCTAGTGATGTCATTTTGGTCCTCTCTGAGTACAAAGGACAACAACTAATTCTTCTTATACACACTCTACTCTTCTTCATCATTCTTTGGTTCAATTATAGTGACTGGCTTTTTCTCATTCAAAAAACTCCATCTCCTACCTTCAAACCTTTGCCCTAGCTAGAAGTATTTTCCTGACTTGTTACCATCCACTTTAACTATCTTTAAGCCATCCAGGAGTCCTTTTCCTGTTCCTCTCAGCTGTTAGCACCTTCCCCTCTTGTTACCATCCATTTACTTTGTTTTGTTTTGTTTTTAAACCCTTACTTTCTGCCTTAGAATCAATACTAAATATCTAGTCCACTATTGTGTTGAAAGGAATAATGAACTGGAGGAATTCCATGGGAACTGGAACGACCTCCAGAAATTAATGCAGAATGAAAGGAGCAGAACTAGGAGAATGTTATACACAGAGATGGATTCACTGTGGCACAATTGAATGTAATGGACTCTCTACTAGCAGCAATGCAATAATCCAGGACAATTCTGAGGGACTTATGAGAAAGAACGCTATCCACATCCAGAGAAAGAACTGTGGGAGCAGAAACACAGAAGAAAAACAATTGCTTGATCACATGGTTCAATGGAGAGATGATTGGGGATATCACTCTAGTGCAAATATCAATAATATGGAAATAAGTTTTGATCAATGACCCATGTAAAACCCAGTGGAATTGTGCATTAGCTATAGAAGGGAGGTGGGAGGAGGGGAGAGAAAGAACATGATTCATGTAACCATGGAAAATATTCTAAATTAATTAATTAAATAAAAAATGTCAAATTAATAAAAATAATAATAAATATCGATTCCAAGGTAGAGCCTTACCTTCTGTCTTAGAATCAATGGTAAGTTCCTGCTCCTCTCACCTGTTAGTGCCTTCCCCTCTTGTTACCGTCCACTTTTAACCCTTTCCTTCTGTCTAGAATTGATATGAAGTATTAATTCTAAGGTAGAAGAGTGTTAAGTGACTTGCCCACAGTCACACAATTTGGAAGTGCCTGAGGCCAAATTTGAATCCAGATCCTCCCATCTCCAAGCTTGGCTCTCAAACTACTGAGACACTTAGCTGCCCACCATCCATTTATTTTGTATTTATCATCTATGTCCCCGTTTATACAGAATGTCCCAAAAGGCATTAGTACAATTTAAAGCTTTAATAGCTTAAAATAAAGAATTAGTTTAGTTCAGTTACAATTTAAAATTAAATTTAAAAAACATTTAAAATAATAGTTTGAAGTGTCTCTACTATTATCCCCTTGAGGGCAGGAACTTGCTATTGTTTTTTCTTTGTATCCCCAGTTCTTGCCAAGAAGAAAAGGTTTATCAAACACCTGTGGATTAATTCTTTATTATTCCTTGAGGGAGTCACTTCACCCTTTTTTTGCCTCAATTTCCTCAACTGTATAATGAGCTGGAGGAGGAAATGGAAAACTAGTTCAGTATCTTTGCCAAGAAAACCCAAAATGGGGTCATAAAGAATCAGACATAACTAAAAAATGACTGAATATAATATTCACATGTGCTACTTTCCACTTTGGTAGTTTTCCAGTTGTTAAACTATCTTGGGCTGTATTTGATCTAAGTTTTTGTTTACATTGTTGTAGTTGTATATTATTTTGGTCTATTTTCTTAACTCTGACTCATTTAGTGTAGGTTTTCCAGTGCTCCTCTGAATTCTTCCTGTACATCCTTTCTTTTATAGTAATATTCTATTGCATGGAAGTACCACAGTTTGTCCAGCTCTTCTCATGGCTTCACTTAGTAAATGCTCACAATCCATCCCCTTTGAAAGAAATTCTAGAATTTCCCAAGGAAATGAAGTCAAACTCATCAGATCAACTTCTTCCTCCCCTTTTTAAAAATTTAATTTTTTCCCATATTGTTCGTTTTTGTAAGTGAGCTCAGTGGATTGAGAGCCAGGCCCAGAGATGGGAGGTCCTAGGTTCAAATCTGACCTCAGACACTTCCCAGCTGGGTGACCCTGGGCAAGTCACTTGACCCCCATTGCCTAGTCCTTACTGCTCTTCTGCCTTGGTGCCAATACACAGTATTGACTCCAAGATGGAAGGTAAGGGTTTAAAAAAAATCTTATAAATCAAACCCCCCAAACATCAACCCAAATAAACAATTGAAAAATACTATGCTCTGATCTGCATTCTGACTCCAACAGTTTTCTCTGGAGATGGATAGCATTCTTTGTCTTAAGTCCCTCCGAATTGTCCTGGATCTTTGTATTGTTGAGAGTAGTTAAGTTTGTCACAGTTAATCACAGTCCAATATTGCTTGTTATTGTATACAGTATTTTCCTGGTTCTGTTCGTTTCACTCTGCCTTGGTTCATGTAGGTCTTTCCAGCTGTTTCTGAAATCATCCTGTTCATCATTCCTTATAGTCCAATAATATTCCATCACCATCATATACTTTCTTCCTTTTTTGGAAAAAATTGGGAAAACATTTGCTTACTTCTAGCCACAGAAAATCAATCATAGGACTAGAGAATCTTTCAGAGAGGCCTGCAACTCCAAACTGAATCTGAAAAATAATCCCTTCTATAGCATAACCAACGAGGGATCATTTGGCCTTTGCTTAAGGACGTCTAGGGATAAGGAACTCACTACCTCCCAAGAGAGATAAACTTTGTCTATAGCAGGCCCCTTCTTCCATCTAGCAACTCAGTCACAAAAGGAAACAAAGCTTGGTTGGACAGATGTGACCTAATTTTAAGTAAATTGTGGTAACTCTTTGACTGCCACTTCCTGAATCACCTTTCTAGATTTCCTGGGGCTATCAAAGATTACCTATAGCAGCTCTTCTAGTGATCCTCTAGACTTTTTCAGAGCTGCTCATCCCGTGATGTCTGTCCATCCATCCATCCAGTCATCCATCCATCCATCCATCCATCCATCCATCCATCCATCCGTCCATCCATCTATCCATTCATGCATCTCTCTCTCTCTCTCTCTCTCTCTCTCTCTCTCTCTCTCTCTCTCTCTCTCTCTCTCTCTCTCTCTTTCTCTCTCTCTCTCCATCCACCCACCCATCCACCCACCCACCCATCCATCCATCCATCCATCCATCCATCCATCCATCCATCCATCCATCCGTCCATCCATTTATCTATCTGTCTGTCCATCCATCTGTCTTTCTATCCATCTGTAGCTCCAAGGAAGATTCCTTATAAGTCTTGAGAGAATTGTAGTGAACCAGTATTTCCCTCTCTGGGCTTCAGGTTTCTTACCTCCAGTTGGGGGCAGGGGGACAGGAACTAGCACCTCTGGTGTGAGGGCTTGCAGAACCCTTTCAAGGGCTTATCATCTCTCTTTGGGGTTCATCTTTCAATTCCAACTTGTGGCTCCAAAAAGCTATCACATGCACCATGGCCACACTCCAGTAAAGCTACCTTGGCAGATGGGCTAAACCAAGTTGAGGACAACCAACAGGCTTGTTAGGGAGTTGTTTACCCCAAGAATGTGATGACTTCCCTGGACAGAATGGGTAGATGAGAACAATTTGTTCCAACAGCCATTGAAGGGGGCCAAAGTGTGGTAATTAGAGTGGTTAGAGCTCGGTCAGACGTCGGAGATGGCAAGTTCATCCACTGCATCCTGGGCCATTATCAGTCATCCTGACTTCTGTTTTGCCATTGAACTTAGATGACTCTGGAAGAGAGAAGCTGACAACTTTATGCAACTCTGCCTCATTAAAATTCAGTTCATGTACAAGCCAAGGTATCATTCATTATAATGTCATTGGTTTTCTTTGTAAACTAAGGATGAGGGTCAGCTCTGTGACTCGGTGGATAGAGCCAGACCTGGAAATGAAAGGTCCTGGGTTCAAATCTAGCCTTAGACACTTCCCATTCACTTATTCCCAATTGCCTAGTCCTTACCTCTTTTCTGCCTTGGAACGAGTACTTAGCATCAATTCTAGGGTTAAAAAAAAAGTAAAATGAAGGATGAACAATAGTAGTTCATTCTGAAGGTTGAGGTGTTTGTTCTTTCACCATCTCCTCACCTAACTCCTTGTCTGCCATTTTTATTCCATACTTTCAAGTCCAAAGTCATTCTCCTTGGCAGAGAAAATTGAAGTATCCCTGAGTTGTTTTGCCCTCCTTTCACTGTTCATCCTCATTTGTTTTAGACACCTGGAGCAGCACTCCTAGAGCTTCTTTGGCCTTTCCTTTTCCTCAAACATAGATAAAAGGTTTTATTTTTTCCCATTGGTCATACATGACCATTCTGAATTTTAGGGTCATTCCTATAGCTTTGTTATACTTTTGTATTCTGCATCTGATACATATCTTAAAAAAAAAACAACAAACCCTTACCTTCTGTCTTAGTATCAATTGTAAGTCAGAAGAATGGTAAGGACAAGGCAATTGGATTTAAGTGACTTTCCAGGGTCACAGAGCTAGGAAGTGTCTGAGGCTGGATTTGAAGCCAGGTCCTTCTTACTCCAGGCCTGGAGCTTTATCCCCTGGGCTACCTAGCTGCCTCTAATATTAATGTCTTTTAAAATATTCCAATGGTTAATGATTGATTGATCTCTTAAAGTGACTTCTCCTTTTGATTAGTATCAAAATTGTTTCTGCTTTTGTCTTTAGGGTTTTGTTCTTATGATTTTCTCTATGACCCAACTTTTCCTGTACAAGTTTAGACCCTGTACTGAAGCTCTTATCTTTTCTGTTCCTCTTCCCTATGTCATCCAGTGACACTGGCCTCCTGGCTGTTCCTCACACATAACACTCCATCTCCTGACTCCAAGGCTTTTGCACTGGCTGTTCCTCATGCCTGGGTCATTCTTCCTTTTCATCTTTACTTCCCAGCTTCTCTTCCTGCTTTAAGTCACTGCTGAAGCCCCCACTTCTACAAAAAAGCCTTTCCTAGTCCTCCTTAAACTTAGTGCCTTCCCTCTGAGACTTCTCCCAATTCATCCTGTCTGTTTCTTGTTTGCATGTTATCTTCCCTATGAAACTATGAGCTCCCAGAGAGCAGGAACTCTGCTTTTTGTTTTCCTTTGTCTCCTCAGGGCTTTGTACAGGGTCTGGCACATAGTAGGCACTTCATAAATGCTGGTTGACTTCTTATTTTTATGGACTTTCCTTCCCCTTAGGCCTGTAGAAGTTTAGACCAGTGGCACTCTCTTCCTATCCTTTTTCTGAACTCTTTGGAATTTGCTCCCTCAACTTTGGGATACAAGTCAGACTCTGCTTGACTTTTCCTCTATCATAAAGGTGAAGACAAAATGGTCACTTCCCTCCCAAAGTTCCTCATTATTACTATTTCAGCAAGAAATTCTTCCTTCTTATTTAGAATCATGTCCAGAATAAGAATTCTCTCCCTCATTTCTTCCATCTTTTGAAGAAAGAAATTGTCAACAAGGTAAGTCAAGAATTTATCAGTTGAGAGATATGGAGAAGGAAATAACTGATCAGACTCAAAGCTGCAGGTTATCTACGTCAGTGGTGTCCAAAGTTGAACATACTACAGATGGTGTTCCAAAAGGTCTTTTAGTGTGCATGGGAAAATACTAGCAGTCAGTAGAGCAGCTCACTGACATAATTTATTGCCCCTATCTGTCTCTGCTGCTCTCTTCCTTCTCTGTTATTAATGCTGTCTGCTCTGGCCAGGCAAATAGACAGGCAGGTAGGCATTCCTCCCATTACACCAATCAGCCTCTGGATTGGGCCCCCATATTTTAAAAATAGGGTTTATTTCCTCTTTAATCTCATTCTTTTTAAAATTTCTATTTCCTTGTGTGTTTTATAATTGGCTTAACTGCTACAGTAATACATGCATTTGTTATGTCAATATATACATATCTAGGGGCATGTCCAAAAATGTTTACAAATAAGAGTACACAATAAAAAAAATTAGAGATACTTAGTCTAAAGAATCAAAGTTCTTCAATACTGTAATAGCGCATTTCCTATTTATATTTATATCTCTAGGGATTAACTATAATAGTTATTAGTAAATTTTCTTTTTCTTTCTTTTTTCCTTTCTTTCTGCCTTTGTTTGTTTGTTTCTTCCTACCCATCCTCCTATCCATTCATCCATCCATCCATATATACATCTTTCTGTGTGAGGTATGTGATCTGTTGCCATGTTCTTATCCAAGCATCTGTCTGTCTGTCTGTCTCTCCATCTACCACCCAGGCATCTATCCATCTATCCATCTACCATCCATCCATCCATCCATCTATCTATCTATCTATCTATCTATCTATCTATCTATCTATCTATCTGTTTATCTATTGTAATAGTTAAATGGTTGGAGACATAAACTGTTATATTTAAAATAGTTGTCTGCCATAAACTGTGGCAGTTAAAAGAGTTGGGGTCGTAAACTGTAGTGATTAAAATAGTGGAAGATATAAATTATAGTAGATATAAGAGTGGGTGAGTAAATTTTTGACCGCAGAAAATACATTTTCTCTACAGTGTCTTGTTTTTAAATCAAATATAAGGTGGTTGCCAGGGAAATATTCCCAATTATGAAATATACCCAAGTTAACTGGGTTTTACAGAGATTTTAATTTATAATACAATGAGTAATCAAAGAAAGAGAGAGAGAGAGAAAAAGGAAATAAGTATGAAGGACCTTAAGCCAACATGGCCTAGACCTGAGTCTTAAAAGAGAGATCAGTCAGTTAGTCTTTTATCACTCACCACAAGGTCTGTCTAAGCAAGGATTCTAGGGACACCAGGCCAGCTCTATCTCAGCTGATTTCACCAGAGAGAGTTCTAGCCAGAGTCCTCCTCAAAGAGCTTTCCAGCCAGAGACTGTTTCAAAGGGCCTCTCTCAAGAGCCTCCAGAGGGACAGAGTCCCCTCAGAGGAGCTCCAGTGAGACCTCCTTAGAGATCATCCTCCAAGAGTTTCCCTTCTCCAGAGATCTTCAAAAGATTCTCCAAAAGGATTCCTCCTAAGAGATTTCTGCTTTTTCTTATATAGGGGGTTTTCTCCTATGCCACCTCCCCTAAGTCCTTACATCTACCAATCACAGTAGACGTTTTTCCAAAGGACAACCCATTCTGAATTCACTGCTGGGTCGACTAATCCCTTTAGTAAGTTTGAATCAGAAAAAACACTGCTGGGTCGACTAATCTCTTTAGTAAGTTTGAACCAGAAAATCTTCTGAATAAGTTTTCACCTCTTTGCTCCTGGCAAGTTTACAAGTTGCCTGACCTTTTAAGAGGTACTTAGCACCCCATTGTATTAATTCTAACAATAGGCATGGCTTAAAGAACTTTTTGCCTCATTATAAGTATGGGCCCAAGTACCCTCATTGTTTAGCAAGGGATTTTCTCCCCTAAAGCAGTCTTAAGTACAGTGGAGTAGAGAGAGGCCCTCCCATTTCTGATCCAAATAGAATTCTCACTGTCAAAATGGAGAATGTTCCCAGTAGGGAATTATTCCAATGGAGAATTCCCCAAGGTGGAAATTTTTAACATTCACAAGTCTGAGAAATTTCAAGATTTACTCTATCTATCTATCTATCTATCTATCTATCTATCTGTCTGTCTGTCTGTCTGTCTGTCTGTCTGCCTATCTGCCTGTCTATCTATTTATCTATCTGTTTGTCTGTCCACCCATCCATCCATTCATCTATCTGTATAAGGTGTGTGATCTGTTCCCATGTTCTTGTCCAAGTGGTCTATAGTAATCACATGACAATAGTGTTTAGCTGAATATTATACAGTCCTATAGTTTCATGTACAAGCCTCTTTTTTGTTCTATTATGTGTATGGAAATGCCCATTTTATTTGGTGTTAAATTCAGAATAAAAATAAAAATTTAAAACAATGTATATTATTCATTTATTCATGGAGTATAAAGTCTATGAGGGAAGAGACCATGCCTTATTATCGAAACATTTTCTCTTCCCCCAGTGCCTAGCCCTGTGACACTCTGCACCAAGGAAGGGCTTCCTTCATAAACGTCTGCAGAGTAGAAAAAGACCACATTGCTTGAGTGTTGCATCTGTCAGTCTTCACCCAAATGCTATCCACCATGCTTCCTGCCTCTGGTTCCTGAATTTCCGCACACAGGAACATTTTAACATTTTGCAATATTATTCTACTTCTCCTTTTAGCTGGTCTGTTCCTTTTGAATAAAATCTGTTCTTCCAGATCCATTTTCCAGACTGAAATCCTATCCCATCTAGTCTGGTAATATACCTAGAAGGTCACATTTGCCACCCTGCCAATGAGCACTGGTTCACCTTGATTATTTCTCATCCTTTGTATAAGATGAGGCCACAGAGTTCATTGCTGGCCTCTTTCTGGGCTATTATCCCCTATGAATATTTTTGCTTCCAGGATTAAACATATTCTCTGTTTGGCTAGTAAAGTCTCTTCTTACCTTTCCCATCCCATCTCCATATGCTTTACCCCCTCTCTACAATCCACTGACCCTGGCCTTCCACAAAACACTTAATAACCACTTTAAGGCAGAAGGGCAAGTTCTAGGCAAATGGGGTCAAGTGACTTGCTCAGAGTCACACAGGTAGGAAGTATCTGAGGTCACATTTGAACCCAGGTCTTCCTGACTCCAGGCTCCACTGAGTCCCATAGCTGCCCTGACTGTGCTTTTTTCACTGGCTTTCCCCCAAGCCTGGAATTCTCTTCTCCCTTCCCTTTATCTCCTGGTTTCCTTCAAGTCCTAACTAAAAACAGAACTGCAAGAAACCTTTCCTACTTCCTCTTAATGCTAGACCCTTCCCTCTGTGCTGATCTCTAATTTATCTTGTCTAGAGCTTCTTGGTACTTAGTTGTCTAAGGACGTATAGTCTCCCTCCCCCCCCCCCCCATTAGATTGTGAGTTTCTTGAAAGCAGTCAGTGGCGGGACTTCCCCTCCCCACCCTCCCATATTTGTATTTCCACCATTTCCAAGAGTGCCTGGTCATGTCTGATTCTTCCTGACCCCATTTAGGATTTTCTTGGCAAAGATACTGGAATGGTTTGCCATTTCCTTCCCCAGCTCATTTTATAGATGAAGAAACTGGGGCAATTAAAGTTAAGTGACTTGTCCAGGGTCACATGGCTAGTATCTAAGTTCAGATTTGAACTCGGGAAGATGAGTCTTCCTGACTCCAGGCCCAGCTCTCTAGCCACTTTACCACCCAGCTGCCTCCCTGACCCAAACTAAATGCTTAATAATTGACTGGGTATGGTGGGAAGTCCCAAGTCATCAGATCAATATCCAGGGGTCTCAGGCCCCTGCCCTTTGTGGCACATAGTAGGTGCTTAATTGCTGCCTATTGCCTTGAATCCTTAGCTGGTATTCTCTTCTGCTATCTTTCTTCCTCCATGGTACTGCTTTGGTACCTGGCTTGGCAAGCCCAGATGGGCGATGTTCTCTTTCTCCCTCCATTTCTAAGTCTCCTGCCTTGAGGCTAAGAGGTCCTCTTCCCTGCACATCTCCAGAAACCTGTAGCTCGCTAGCCAGATTGACTCCACTTTTTGCTCCCTCTCTTCCTTACACCAGCAACAAGTCCTTGTCAAGCAGGTACCATGCTTGTGTGCCCCAGCCTGAGAGCTACAAGGACCAAGCATGAACAGGTGCATTCTAAAGGGGGAGAGAATAAGCATATGTCAAAAGAGGTGTGTGAGGAGCAGAGAGAAGGGATCCTGGGTACAGGGGGGAGAAGAATGGCCAGTAAGTCTGGTTACAGGGCCAGCTTGAGAAGGGACTAGAAGAGCTTATATTTTATCCCCTCCATACCTTTCCCTTGCCCTCAATGGAGAGAAATCATTCATTACAACAGCAACAACTTCAAGTGAGCAAAGCTGGGAGGGACATGGTTGAGGCAGGTTCATCTATTGTCTGAAGGCTTGGGTTCTAGTCCTACCTAGTTACTGGCTGTTGTGAGACCCTCCTCACCCACACTATTGGCCATCCTCTCTTGTTGGATGCCCTGAGATCATTAAAATAAAAATTAAAAAAAAAAAAACTGAGCCATACGGCTTCTCTAAGGGTTGCTGAATAGATTTTATGGGTTTGGGGAAAGCTCTTGATTCGAGGTAAGAATCAGACAGAGCCTTCCTCTGCCTGGAGGCACTTTATTCCCTGTGGCTTTAGGCCTGGGACTAGAGATCTTTGGGGACTCCCTGATGATTAATTGGCAAATACAAATTACCTGGAGTTCTTAGAATAAGATTCACAGAACACTGGAGTTGGAAGGGACCTCTGAGAGCAGGTTCAATTTCTCATCAGACTGAGCAAACAGAGGCAATCCCTTTAGCCTTTCCCTGCCAGGCCCCAAGGTCCCGGGTTCTGCTCATCCTATATATAGGTTCTGGAGGTAAGCCTGACTGCCTAAATCTGGGGGCATCTGAATATCCAGAATCAGCTCAGTCAATCCAAGGGAGACGCCATAGTCTCACAGGAATCAGAGCAAGAAGCTAACTTAAAGCTCATCTTGGTCTAAACCTCTCATTTTACAAAGAAGGAAACGGAGGTGGATAGATTTTCCCAAGGTCACATAATTCTTTCTGATGTAACCCTTAAAAGTTCAACATACTTTTGACTTGTTAAGTAGCAGATTTGGGATATGAATCCATGTCTCCTGATATCTAGGCTAGGCCTTATTCCATTATACTGTGATGCTGCTCTTATAACTCTCACCTTCATCTAGAAGGTCCTGGAAAGTCATCTTCCTAGTGCTGGAGCCCCAGACACAAAGTTTAGCATTGGTAATGGAAGGTAGAAAGTTCACCTTCACCTTGAATCTTTTATTTGAGATTTCAGTCCCTGCCCTTGGATGGGAAGGAAGAAAGGAGGGGAAATGATTAAAGAAGGAAGGTGAGAAGAAAAGAAGGAAAGGAAGACAGGAAAAGGAAGAAAGGAAAGAAGGCATAAAGGAAGGGGATGGAAAAGGAAAGAATAATAAAGGAGGGAAAGGAAAGAAGAAAGGAGAGAGTAAAAACAAGGAAAAAAGAAAGCACAGGGGAAAAGAAAGGAAAAAGGCAAGGAAGGAAGCAGAGGAGAAAAGGAAGAAAGACTGAGAAAGCAAGGAAAGAAGGGAGAGAGGGAGGGATAGAACAAAATACTGGTGTTTTTTTTTTAATTGCTGCTTGAAACTTAGTTCAGAAATCCTCTCCATTTTTCAAAGGTCAGCTCCAGTGGTCATCTTCTTTTCCAATTTGCTTTATGGCCTTCCCTGTGCTTTCTTTCCCTTAGACAGAATATGGTTGCCTGCTTTTGCAATTAGTTTTTCTTTGATTTAGAAGGTAGCAGCTTTTTCTTTCTCCTCTAGCCTTTATTTAAGATGAGCAAGATCAGAAAACCAAAGGTTCTTAGTAAAGGGGACAGAAATCAATGCAACAACAAAGCTGTAAATGTCTCGACTAGATTGTGAACTTCTTGAGACCTCAGAGCTAAAACCAGTACACAAAACTGGGCACATAGGAGAAACTTAGGAAGAATTGATTGATTGACAGATGAAAAGAGAAGTGGGATGACTGGACATCTCCAAGGTCATCATCACAATCTTTGTCAACTCTAAACCGAGCAACTCAGGAGATAGAGGTGATGGAGAGACTTCCAAATGGGACCAAATAAAAAAAGACTAATCCTATATGCTTTAGGCATGCTAAATGAGATGCCTACAGGAAATTCAGCTTGAGGTGACCAAATGTCAATTGCTGTTGCAGAATTGGACCTCAGAAAAGTGTAGAGAAGAATATATAAATATGGAAATAATTTGCATAAAGAGGATAATTGAACCTATGACACTGATGACATCGACAAATGAGGACAGTATAGGAGAAGAAAAGAGGTCCTACAGACATAGCCTTAGGGGATGGTCATGGTTAGTGGGCATGCCATAGATGAAGAGCCAGCAAAGGAAACTGAGGAATGGTTAGATAGTGCACCCCCAAATTGGAGGAGATAGTATGCAGGAAGAGAAGGCAATCAATAGTATTAAATGATGCAGAGAAGTTAAAAAGAATGGATATTGAGAAAAAGGTATTAGACCTGGCAAGTAAGAAATGGCTAGTAACTTTGGAGAGGGCAAATTCAGTTAAGTCATGAGAAGTAATATTACAGAGGGTTAAAAAAAAACCAGTGAGGAAAAAAATGGTAGCACTTAACGTAGATGGCTTTTTCCAGTTGTTTGGCCAAGAAAGGGAATAGAGACATGAGAGAATGGTTGGCGATAGGTATTCTTGTAAGCAGTAGTAAAGGAACCAGTATTTGGAAGTTCCTAGGCAGAGTAGAAGTGACAGTGGAGCCAATTTGCTGAAGATGAGAGGGGATAGAATCAAGGATATATGGAGAGGAATTGGCCTTATTGAGAAGGGCCACTTCTTCATCTGATAAAAGTGACAGAGGATGTCTGAGTGATGTGAGATGAGGAGGAGGGGACAAGAAGGAGCTCTCAATCAATGAATTCTATTTTTCCCCCCAGGGAAGTATAATGCAAGGTCCTCAGCAAAGAGTGGATGGGGGTGGGGGGAGCAGGTGCTGTGGGAGCCTTGAGTAGAGATAAGAAGGTTTAGAGCAGCTGTTGTGGAGAGTGGGATAGCAAATCAATTAGAGAAGAGTAAAATGATTTGATTGCTGCAGTGAGGACCCAGTTGAGATTAGATAACATAAATTTGTAGTAGACCCAGTTGGCATGTTTTTTTAAATTTTTATCTAACTCCAGTGGACAGCATATGGATAGGACAAAGGAGGCAGATCATCCAGGTGATGATCTGAGATCCATTCTAATACTAACTCCAACTCTAACTCCCACTTCAGTCTTACCCCCAACTCAAACCCTAACCTGAAATCAGAAAACAAGAAATTGAAATTATCCAACATAAATTTTCACCTTAATCCTAACCTTCTGCCAAAATTTAACTTCAAAATCTTAATCTTTACCTGGTTTTAACCAACAATCCTAGTAGCAAAATCTTAGTCCCTCACTCTAATCTAACCCCAACCCTCTTCAATCTCCCTTGCTTCTTATTCCCCCAGGCCACAGCAGATAAACACCTCCCTACCTCTTCTCTCAGAGGAATTTGGGGAAGAGGGTACTGCTAGGAAACAGATGGGAGACCAGTGAAGTACATCCCAGAGAATGTCTGGTATCTTCCAGAAACCTAAGGTGACCCATTGTCTGAATAAATATGAACCCCACAGACTTGACTAGGCTGGACTACATTGAGAAAGAAGAATGGCTTTGAGTCAGACACTTGTTAAATCATCCCCACTGTTCTCAGGGCCTACGGTAGAACATTCAGTAGTTATCTCAGTTGGTACCATTTCTTGGCTTCCAAAGCACTCCCCAGTCAATGAGCCTTCCCCATCCATGCTCCTAGCAACCACTATTACAGCGCAAGGTTGCCTGGCAACAGAAGCTATCTATCAGGCACCTGTATTTCTTGCCTCTGAGATACCAGGACCATGGACTGTTCTCAATTCCATGTAAGATCTGACATTGGAGGGGGAAGAATGCTTTAGAATCCTTTAGCATAGTTCATAATTGGAAGGGGAATCCTGGAGGATCTGGGAGCACAGGTGTGGGCTTGGGGAGAAGGGTGGAAGACTTTTCAGCACAGGATCTGGTGAAGGGAGAGAATTCTGAAGAAAATGTAAGCACAGGCTGCGGCTTGAGGAAGAATTCTGGAGGACTCATTATCACAGTGGTTCTCAAGCTTTATCGTCTCAGGACCCCTTTACACACTTAAAAATGATTAAGGCTCCACCCTCCCACAAAGAGTTTTTGTTTCTGTGGGTTATAGCCATTAATATTTATCACAATAGGAAAGAAAATATCCTGGAACTATTACCCAAAAGTCTTTTGATCTCATGATTATATGAGCCCTGAAAAGGTTTGAGGGACTCCTTGCAACCCCTAAACCATACTTTGAGAATTGCTGGATAAGATAAGATCTGGGCGAGGATGCTAGAGCACCTGTTAACAGTAATTCAAGCTTGGGAGAATTTGGAAGAATCTATCTGCTCAATCAGAATGGAGAATCAGGCAAGGTCTGTTTGCAGAGATTTAGGCTTGACAGAGAATGCTTAGAGGATCTGTCAGCCCAGAGTCGGGCTTAGGGGGTGGGGATGCTGAAGGATTTGTTAGCAAAGGCTTGGGAGCAAATTCTAAAAGCATGTGCTCAGTGAATCCCAGGAAGAAATGATTCTCAGGGCTTGGAGCTGGAACATGAAAATCTTGGGCCATGGCCATAGAACCAAGGGAATCTTCCCTCAACGCCAGACTGGCAATGGTATATACCTCAACTGTAGCAGGGCCACAGAACTTTAGAGACTATCATACTTTCCAAAATGTCTGCTCTTTATAGTTCTACGTCCCTTCGTATTAGGTGGCCAAGTAGGGTTTTACTGCTTTGAATTCTGAAACCGAGAAGGGCTAGCCTTCCTCACTCTGAAGAATGGAAGTGGATTAGTAGTGCCTGCTATTGAACAGCCATGGGCATATAGTCATTTATACATGGCTACATTTATCAGGACATCCAGTTCAAAATACCCATTAGGCAGTTAATGATTCGAGAGATACACTAGGGATGGAAATATAAATCTGGGAGTCATCAGCATGGAAATGACAAACAAACCCATGACAGATGATGGAGCCTGAATAGAGCAAGAGAAGAAAAGAGGGTTCAGCATATAGTCATGAGATACATTTAGAGTTAAGGGGCATATTCACTAAAAGAAACCAAATAAGGTCAGGTGAGAACCAAGAGAGAGCAATGTCAAGATAACCTAGAAAGGAGAGAGTATCCAGGACAAGAGGCTAGTCAACAATGTCAAAGACTTTGGAAAGATCAGAAAGAGTGAGGATTAAGGGGGGGAAACCCCATCAGATTTGGCTATTTGCAGTGAAAATGATTTATCAGCAGAAACACCAATAAAAGAAATAAAGTCTCCAAGCCAAAAAGAAATGTTTATTGAGAGATGGCCGGTCTCACAATAAAGCTGGACTCTGATCAAGACCAAAGACCCCAAGCCTTGTGTGTGGCCTCCTTACATACCCCCAAAAGTGATGCTCCAAGTGAGCTAGGTTAAACAGAAAAATCAAGACGTTGAAAGTGAGAAATCATAATAGTCAGTGAATAGTTTGGTATGTGTGCCTTAAATAGTGGCAAAATGAAGTACAATAATGCTAAATCAGCAGAGTAAGGGAAGCATAGAATCATAACTCATCATAATTTACAAAACAGATAAGAATTGTGTGGAATTGATGCAATTATTAATGCAATAATGACACTAACTGCTAATTGTAAAATAATCTAATTACTAATACAAATACTAAATCTATTAATATTAAAATAATCATAACTATGCTAAAGCCACATTTTAACTATGCTAGAATCACATCTTAATAAGAAAACTACTAACCATAAAAGGAGGTAGAGGATTTTCTCATTTACACTATCCATCCTCTGATCCAAAGAAAAATGTGGGCAGGAGAACCAAGAAAGAGCAGTGTCAAGATAACCTAGAAAGGAGAGAGTGTCCAGGAAGAGAGGCTAGTCAACAATGTCAAAGACTTTAGAAAGATGAGGAAGATTGAGGATTAAGGGGGAAAAAACCACATTGGAATAGGCAATTAAGAGATCACTGGTGGGGGCAGCTAGGTGGCTCAGTGGATTAAGAACTGATCCTAAAGATGTGAGGTCTTGGGTTCAAATTTGGCCTCAGACCCCATTGCCTAGCCCTTATTGCTCTTCTACTTTGGAATCAATATTAATTCTAAGACAGGTAAGAGTTGTTTGTTTTTTAAAGAGAGATCATCGATAACTTTGGAGGATATTACTTCAGTTGAATGATGAGGACAGAAGCCAGAGAACATATATTCTTATGCTGTGATATTAATATTTTAAATGTGAGAGACAAGCTCCCTAGAATCCCAGTATGCCATTCCCTCTTTCATTAGCAAATTCATTAGAACCTTTAAAAGGAAACAGGCTATGAGCTCTTGGGAACACCAACTCCTTGATGACCAGGCTGTGGCACCAGCATGGGCACGTTTTGGTGACTGAGCACAGGAAGAAGCCCACAAGGGTATCTCAGGCAATTCTAATTGACCCCCAGGGTCCCCTAGAAGCCAGGAGAAGGACTTGTGTTGTTCCAGAGTGCCAGCCTTGTACAGAACAAAACACGAGTAAAGTTTTGGGGGCTTGTCAGGTTCTCCCCATTGGCTTCATTAAGTCACCTTCATTAATATTCTGGTTCCAGGAATTTAAGAAGTATCAAAAACAGGAATAATTAAGCTGATGCAACTCAAAGACTAGTCTATATTGATAGTTTGTCAAAGGGACAAAAAGATGTACTCAGTTATCCAAGGAGAGACTCAGATCTAATCCAGGCAGGCTTCAGATGAAGAGGTCTTTGAGTAAGATCCCTGGCCTTAGAATCAGAAGCCCTGATGTTTAACCCAGCACTAACACTGACGACTAGCTGAGTGATCTTGGGTTAGTTACATAATTTTTACCATCATTCCTTCCTCTGTAAAATGGTACCAATAGTACATCTATTCTAGGCTGTTTGAGGGAAAGTGCTTCTTTTTTTTCTTTTTTTTTGTTATTTTTTTTTAAATATATTTTATTTGATCATTTCCAAGCATTATTCGTTAAAGACATAGATAATTTTCTTTTCCTCCCCCCCCACCCCCCATAGCCAATGCGTAAGTCCACTGGGCATTAGATGTTTTCTTGATTTGAACCCATTGCTTTGTTGATAGTATTTGCACTAGAGTGTTCATTTAGAGTCTATCCTCTGTCATGTCCCCTCAACCTCTGTATTCAGGCAGTTGCTTTTTCTCGGCGTTTCCACTCCCATAGTTTATCCTTTCCTTATGAATGGTGTTTTTTTCTCCTGGATCCCTGCAAGTTGTTCAGGGACATTACACCGCCACTAATGGAGAAGTCCATTACGTTCGATTATACCACAGTGTATTAGTCTCTGTGTACAATGTTCTCCTGGTTCTGCTCCTCTCGCTCTGCATCACTTCCTGGAGGTTGTTCCAGTCTCCATGGAACTTCTCCACTTTATTATTCCTTTTAGCACAATAGTATTCCATCACCAACATATACCACAGTTTGTTCAGCCATTCCCCAATTGATGGGCATCCCCTCGTTTTCCAGTTTTGGGCCACCACAAAGAGCGCAGCTATGAATATTTTTGTACAAGTCTTTGTGTCCATTATCTCTTTGGGGTACAGACCCAGCAGTGCTATGGGGGAAAGTGCTTCTTAAACTATAAAGCATTTTAGAATTAGGATATCATCATCATCAGTAGTAGTAGTAGTAGAAGTAAGATGAGAGCTAAACATAGGATCTTAGAATTTATATGTGTAAAGAATGCAATAATTTTAGAGATTATTACATCTAATCTCTTCATTTTACAGATGAGGAAACAAAAGCTAAGAGGGTAGAAAGTATTTCCCTCACCAAATACATAGGTACAAAGTAAAAGAGTTGAGTGGGTTTTTAGTTGTGATCTTCATGACCCCCATTTGGGGTTTTCTTGGCAAAGATACTGGTTGCCATTTCTTTCTCCAGTTCATTTTATAGATGAGGAAACTGAGACAAGCAGGGGTAGTGACTCACCTGGGGTTCCATAATTAGTAAGGAACTGAGGCTGGATTTGAACTCAGGAAGAGGAGTCTTCTTGATTCTATGCCCAGCATGCTATCCATGTACCACCTAGCTGCTCCAATAAAGTGAGAGAACTGGGACTCAAATTCATGCCTTCTGATTGTAAATCTGGTACTCTTTCTTTGAGGTGTTCTCCTTTCATGGAAATACCTAACCTAGGTTGGAGAGCAGAGGACATAGAGGAGGAGATGATATGAGAAGAGAGAAGAGATGAAGGTTTGGAAAGTACAGGAACAAGAAGCTGAAATAAGGCCAGAATTGCAAGTTTTGGGAGAGAAAAAAAAGAAGGGTAACATAAAATAGTGCAATGTTCATATTTTACAGGTGAAACCCAGAGAGGAGAACTAACCTTTTCAAAGACACCCAGTGATTTAGTGGAAAAGCCAGGACTAGATTCCTATTTTCCATACCATAGATCTAGGTGGTGCCTCCATAAGATTTGGCAAGGGTAGGAAAGAATCATCAGAAATAGCTTGAGTATATGATTGTAATGGAATATTATTGTGCTGTAAGAAATGATAATCAGGGGGAGCTCAGAAAGATCTGGAAAGATCTACATGAACTGAAGCAGAGTGAAGTAAGCAGAACCAGGAGAACATTGCACACAGTGATAGGAATATTGTATGACAAACAACTGTGAATGATTTAGCTATTCTCAGCAATGCAGGGATCCAAAGCAATCTCAAAGAATTCATGGGTGAAAAATGCCATCTGCTTCCAAAGAAAGAACTAATGGAGTCTGAACCCAGATCAAAGCAAACTTTTTTTCACTTTCTTAATTTTTTTTTTTGTGTTTCCTTCCACAAGAGGATTAATATGGGAAAATATTTTATGTGATTATATATGTAAAATCTATATCAGATTACTATCTCAGCTGAGGAAGGGGAGGGAGTGAGGGAGGGAGAGAATTTGAGACTCAAATTTCTTTGTAAAATGTTGGAAATTGTTTTTATATGTAATTGAGGGGGAAAGTTAAATTAAATAGTTTGGGACTCTCTTTCCTGTGTATTAACTCATCAGTGTTCAACATAAGAGCTTTTATAAATTTTACATTTTCAGAATTAACCTGTGAAGTATATACACTCTTTTCTTTCCTTGAATGTGATCAGTATGCCAGCTGAAGCTTTTCCCACAGTCCTTACACCTACAGACTTTCTCTCTTCTCCTGGTTCTGGGCCAGGTTCAAGCATTACCTGAATCTTTTCCCCATTATGCAGAGCAATGAGAGGTTTTCTTTCCTGGTGGTTAATTAGCCAGGATCAAAAGAAATTTTTCTCACACCCTCCTTGTTGAGATGGTTTATCTCCTTCATGGATGTTGTGTTGATTAATCAGATAGGTCCTTACCTGTGTTTTTCCTAGAGTGGATTTTCTAGTGATTAAAAAGACCAACCTAAAGAATTTGTCCATTAAATGTATTTGTATAATATGTGTGTGTGCTTGTGTATATACACACAATTTAATGCATATGTCTATATAAATTTAACATGTATAAGCTAAAATAATATATATTTAATATGTAATAAACAAAGATACTTTAATATATAAATACTATAAACCAAAGTATATTAAATAAAATCATATACATTTAACATATCAAATAAAATTATCCATTTATATACATTCATGTATATATCTCAATATAATGATAGATATACATGTAGATATAGAGATATACCTACCTATATATTTATCTATTTATCTATAACAGGCTGATTCAGAAGGCCAATCTATATAGCTTGCCCATTAGTTCAGAATTTAACAGGAGGAGAAGAGTAGGTTGGACTATTTTTATATCAGTTTAAGTAAATCTCTCTGTCCATAGTGTGTGGAAATAATTTGCTCCCCAGACTCTCTTACCCAACATCCCATTTGTATGCTCATACTAAGTGCAAACACTGCATTCGTATGTATGTATGATAAAGTTTTGGTGTGACCCCATTTCTTTCTCTTTTTCCTGGAACTCGGCTCTGAAGCTGGCTTTGAGCCAGGCAGGAGAATTTACACACGTGATTTTACTTTAGTTAGATACTTGGGTTTTGTATTTCTGGTTTTTTTACTTCTTCTTCAAGTGGTTATTAATAAACTTTATAAAACTAATACTTGCAGTTATTGATATTAATTTAAATCTTACAATAGGAAATAGAAATTGGCATCTTGTTAGAAAGATCATTGAGGGGCAGCTAAGTGGCTCAGTGCATTGTGAGCCAGGCCCAGAGATGGGAGGTTCTGGCTTCAAATATGGCCTTAGACACTTCCTAGTTGTGTGATCCTGGGCAAGTCACTTACCCCCCATTGCCTAGCCCTACTGCTTATCTGCCTTGGAACTAATACCACAGTAAAAAAATAAGTCAAATTAAATGAAAAAAAAAAAAGATGATCAGAAGCTCCTGATCACTTTGCAGTGACTAGATTAGCTCTCATTGTTAAACTTGACTTTAATGAACCCGAAGTTTTGGATGACTTGGGCATGGATTATTTCTTGGTAGTTTCTAGGATTATTATTTTTAGCTAGCCTAGCTGCCCTGTTTTAGGGTGATACGACAACTTGTCAGAGGTTCTTCTTGACCCAAGGTTTATAGAAAGGGCATTGACTGCTGTCCTAGAAACCCTCAGATTTCTCTTTTAGGGGAAAAATTGACCTCACTGCCCTGGTGACCTAAAATCACTCTCACCTTCTTATCCGGTCAGAGGCCTTTCCCATCCACCAGAAGTCCTCAGGTGCTGTCTCTTTAGCGATTATCTATACTCTGTATTGGTTCCAAGGCAGAAGAGTGGTATGTGTGAGGTAATTGGGGTTGTGACTTTCCCAGGTCCACACAGCTAAGAAGTGTTTGAGGTTAGATTTGAACCCAGGACCTCTTATCTCTAAGCCTGGCACTGTATCCACTAATCCACCCCGCTGGCTGATCTTTTTTCAGTCCAATTCTGGGTTTTTTGATCTCCTCAGGACCTCTAGTCTAACATGACCATTTTACAGATAGGGAGATTGATACCGACAGAAAGGAGGGGACTTATCTATAGTCACCTATTCATTTTTAAAGTGAAAGTCTCTCAGCTATTCTTATTGTCACAGTAGGCAGATAGACAAAGTCTAACACTGGCTCCCTCTTCCAAACGAGCATTTAGAGTTATTCCTCTGTCTGAGAGCATGCTGTGGTTAATCATTAATGGCAGAGAAGGCAGATGTTATATTTTCCAATGGCAATTTCCATAAAAACACTAGTACAGAGAAAGCTAAAAATAATTGAAACAGTGTGGTGAGATAGAAAGAGCCTGGACTTGAAGTCCAAAGTTCAGGGTTCAGGTTGCAACACTAACACCTATCAGATGTGTGACCCTAACCAAGTCATTTCATATCTTTGATGCTGAGTTTCTCTATCTGGAAAATGGTGATAGTGATCCTGGTATAATAGGGCGATAGATCAATCAGGACCCATTCCTTTGAATATGTATCCATATCTATCCTACTTCTGGAAATTCTTGATGGGGGTGGAGTGAAGTGAAGAGGTGTGGAATGGTTTGTAACCACCACTTTAAATTTGAGTCTACTCTTCCATTGAAAGTAGGTAGAGGAGAATTTTGCTTTTTGTTGTACTTTAGTTTTTACTAAGGCTTTTAAGTAAATATCCTATGTAAAAGCTGATAGATATTTACTGGTTATATGATGTTGGAGAGATATTACTTTGCAATCAATATAGAAGGAATGACAATAGTATTAGAAAACATTTCTTGGCCTGGTGACATTGTATTTGGGTGTTTGAGGTGGGAGGATCACTTGAGCTTGGGAGTTCTGAGCTGCCTTGGGCTAAGCTGATCTGGTGTCTACACTAATATGGACACCAGAGTGGTAAGCATCCAGGGGCAGAGGGCCACCAGATTGCCTAAGAAAGGGCAAACCAGAGAGGTGGTGCCTAGATGGTGGAGTACTGACTGGGACCCAGATGAACTCTAACAACATTCCTCTCCAAATAACTTAACATTTTTTCCCAAATAACTTAAAAATAACACTTCATCAAATTTTGGAGTGGTATAGCCAACAAAAGATGAAAGGGAGACATTTTTCCAGCCTAAGACAATTTAGAAGGTCTGCAGAAGAGTCAGATAACATTGAGGTGAATGCAGACAGAGAAGGAACATCAGCAATAGACTCTAAGCTCTAATGTGGCTACAACAGCAGCAGGAGCTTCAAGAGCTCCTAGTCCAGAGATGGTAAAGAGGTTAGACAATTGGTCAGAAAGAGATTATAAGGAGCCCTTTGCTGGCCCTAGGTGAGGCTGAAAGCTTGTGATACAAGGGAGTAGGGGCCTTGATTACAGATTCAGGGTGAAGTGGAGCACTAGTATTTGTAGCTGCAGAAGAATGGGGACCCTTCTTGGGTAAAGACCAGAGCATAGACCAGGAGAACAGTGACAACACCTCTCCCAGAATCATACCACCTTAGAAATACCAAAAAATTGCAGATTCCCAGAAGTAGCTCTCAAAAGAACAGCATGGAAAAAGTCTGAACTTTGGTATAGTACTTCCCTATTCCCAGGTAAACAGAGCCCAACTTTTTATTTTTAGACCTTTGCCTTCTGTCTTAGAATGAATACTGAGCATGAGTTCTAAGCAGAAGAGAAGTAAGGACTAGGCAATTGGGGTTAAGTGACTTTCCTAGATAGGAAGTGTCTGAGGCCACATTTGGACCTAGGATCTCCCATCTCCAGGCCTATCCACAGAGCCACTTAGCTGTCATCAGAGCCCAACTTTAACATAAAGTTCAAAATGAAGAAATAGATGGAGAAAATTAGCAAAGAACAAAAAAGGAATTTGACCACAAAAAGCTACTACAATGATAGGGAAGACCAAGACATAAACTTAGAAGAAGACAATATGTGAAAATAATTATAAGCAAATAAAAGAATGCTAATTGGATTCAAGACCATGAAGAATTACTGGAGGAATTAAATTAGGGGGAAAATGGGAGTGATGCCAGAAAATTATGAAAAAAAGAATTAACAGTTTGGTAAAAGAGGCACCCAAAACCACTGAAGAAAATAACATTTTAAAAGACAGAATTGGTCAAATGGAAGCTAATGACTCCATGAGACTTCAAGAAACAATAAAACAAAGTCTAAAGAATCAAAAATAATAGAAGAAATTTGAACTATCTTATCAGAAAAACAACTGATCTAGAAAATAGATTCAGGAGAGAGGAGAAATAATTTTAGAATGATCAGAGGGCAGCTGGGTGGCTCAGTGAATTAAGAACCAGGCCTAGAGACAGGAGGTCCTAGGTTCAATTCTGGGCTCAGACATTTCCCAGCTGTGTAATCTTGGGCAAGTCACTTAACTCCCATTGTCTAGCCCTTATTGCTCTTCTGTCTTGGAACCAAAACATAGTATTGATTCTAAAATAGATGGTAAGGGCTAATTAAAAAAAGAATAATTGGACTACCTGAACACCATGATAAAAAAGAAAAAAAAAACAACTCCCACATCATATTTCAAGATATCAAAGATGTAGAAAACTGAACAGGGATAAAAAAGAATAAACCTTTGCAGTAGCACATGGTACATAGACAAAGATTGATCATGTACTAGGGTATAAAAACATTGAAAACAAATGCAGAAAAGCAGAAATAATAAATGCAAATTTTTCAAATCATAATGCAATAAAAATTATAATTAGTAAGGGATCATGGAGAGGTAAAATTAAAATTAATTGGAAACTAAATAATCTAGTTCTTCAAAACTGGAGGTTCAAAAACCAAATCATAGAACTGGAGCAATTCCATGTGAACTGGGAAGATCTCCAGGAATTGATGCAGAGTGAAAGGAGAAGAACATTTTACACAGAGACTGAATCACTGTGGCACAATCAAATGTAATGGATTTCTCTACTAGCAGCAATGCAATGATCCAGGACAATTCTGAGGGACTTATGAAAAATAATGCTATTCACATCCAGAGAAAGAACTGCAGGAATAGAAACTCAGAAGAAAAACATGATTGATCACATGGTTTGATGGGGATATGATTGGGGATGTTGACTTTAAATGATCACTCTATTGCAAATATTAATAATATGGAAATAGGTTTTGAACAATGATACATATAAAACCTAGTGGAATTGCTTGTTGGCTCTGAGGGGGGAGGGAGGAAAGGAGGGAAAGAACATGAATCATGTAACCATGGAAACTATTCTAAATTAATTAATTAAATAAAATTTAAAAAATAATAAATACAATTACTGATTTCATTGAATAGAATAACAGTGAGGAGACAACATATCAAAATCTATGGGATATAGCCAAAGTAGTATTCAGAGGAAAATTTATATATCTGAGTGCCTACATCAACAAAATAGGAAGATCAATAAATTGGGTTTGCAAGTTAAAAAATTAGAAAAAGAAAGAATTAAAATCCCCAGATAGAAAGTAAATTAGAAATCCTAAAAATTAAGGGAGAAATTAATAAAATTGAAAGTAAAAGAACTATTGACTAATAAATAAGACTAGAAGCTGATACTTTGAAAAAACAAATAAAATAAAGTACTGGTAAGTCTAATTTGAAAAAAGAAAGAAGAGAATCAAATTAACAGTATCAAAGATGAAAAGGCCAGTCTCACCTCTAATGAAGAGGAAATTAAAAAATTATTAAGAACTACTTTATGCAATTAGTAGTAGTCTCTTGGTAACCAAGGATGACGATTGTCTTTGTGCGTTTTCATCTATGATAGATGAGTGTGCACAAAGACATTTGTGCGTGAAGGAGATTTAAGTGGAAAAGTCGCTGCACAGAGAGTCCCACTCTCTCGGCGGTGGAAACCTGGGTCCAGTGGCACGAAAAGTCATTACACCTGGAGACTTCCTCAGCTGCATTGGATGGCCGTGTTGTCCTTTGTGCTCCAACACGCCCTAAGCACTCCACAGTGCTTTGCTGCGTCGCCCTCTCAGCCGTTGAACCTTCTTATTGGTTTCTTCCATCTGTTCAGCTGAAGCAGTCTTCACATGCTGGGTGAGCAAGGCCCTAGTTCACCAGGGGTCTACTACTCAATGGCTGCCCTCACAAGGTTTAGTCGGCCTGTTGAAGCTGTTGCCCAGGGTGTGGCTGCTGCCGAATGCTAGCAGCTTCTAGGAGCCACAAGTAAGAGCTGGGTGTCAGGTGAGGGTCAGAGGCTGGAGAGCTGCCCTAGGAGGGCACAAAAAGCCCTCCATACCAGAGATACTACCCCTCCCTGAACACCCCATACACCCCTTTGTGCAATTATATGGCAATAAATATGACTCATCTAGGTGAAATAGGTGAATATTTATAAAAATATAAAAATGCCTGGATAATTAAATAACTTAATCTCAGAAAAATAAATTGAACAAATCCATCAAGGAACTCCCTAAGAAAAAATCCCCAAGGCCAGATGGATTCACAAGTGAATTTTATCAAACATTCAAAGAACAACTAATCCCAATACTATACAAACTATTTGACAAAAAAGCAAAGAAGGAATCTTACCAATTTTTTTATGATACAAATATGGTATTGATTCCCAAGCCAGGAAGACCAAAAACAGAGAAAGAAAGATATTATCAAAGAAAATTGCCTTGATATCTTAGATCTAGAGACTAAATATAAGTGGAAAGAATCTACTAATCACCTCCCAAAAGAGATCCCCAAATGAAAATTCTTAGGAATCTATCTGATAGCCAAATTCCAGGGCTCCCAGATCAAGGAGAAAATATTGCAAACAGTCAGAAAGCAAATATCATAGAGCCACAGTTAGTATCATACAACATTTAGAAGTTTCCATGTTAAAAGAGTTGAGGGCTTGAAATACGATATTCTGAAAAATAAAAGAGCTAGGATTACAAACAAAACTGTCCTCCCATCTCAGAATCAATATTGAGTTTGGGTTCTAAGGCAGAAGAGAGGTGACAGCTATGCAATTGGGTCTCACAGCTTGTTCTAGGTTTCACAGCTGGGAAATGTCCGAGGTCAGCAAAAGTGAGTGTAATCCTTCAAGGGGAAATAGAGGACTTCCAAGTATTCATGATGAAAATAACAAAGCTGGACAGAAAAACTGGCAAACAGAAGAAGCCTAAAAAGGAAAACATGAAAAAATAATAAGGGAATCAACAAAGTTACATTGTTTACATTCTTGTATAGGAAGATGATACATGTAACTCCTAAGAATTTTATCATTAGTAGAGTAGTTAGAAGGCATCTACATGGACAGAAGACATGAATGTGAGTTGATTATTTTGGGATGATTTCTAAAAAAGATATAAAGGGGTGAGAAAAAAGAATACATGGGAAGAAGTGGGAAGGGAAAGGGAAAAGGAGGAAATTTTTCTCATATAAAAGAAGCACACAAGGAAAAGCTTTTATAATGGAGGGGGAAATGAGAGGAAGAAGTGGGCAATACTTGAATCTTGAATCTTATTGGAATTGGTTCAAAGAGGGAAGAATTGTATATATATATCCTCATTTGGCTATACAAATCTATCTTACTCAATATGGAAGTAGGAGGGGAGGGGGATAAGAAATATGAGTATGGATAGGAGAGTTTAGTTTAAGAGAGGTAGTGATCAGAAGCAGAACAGATTTTTGAAAAGGGACAGGATAAAAAGAGGAAGGGAAGGATAACAGAAGTAAAGGATAGAGGGAAATAAGGTTTAGTAAGAATTTTTATAAATGACTCATAAGATGGAAGCAGGTGGAGAAATGGATTAGAAATTAGAATCCAAGAATATGTTATATACGAGACAAACTTGAAACATAAAGACTCACAGAGTTAAAATAAAGGGCTAGAATATCAACTGAAGTAAAAAAAAAAGATGGGTAGTATTCATGATTTTAGATGAAGCAAAGGCAAAAATAGATCAAATTAAAATACATAATCAGAAAAACTACATTATACTAAAAGGTACAATAGATAATGAAATAATATAAAAAATGTAGAGCAATTGTCTCTGATAAAGGCTTCATTTCTCAACTATATATGGAACTGAGTCAAAATTTTAAAAATAAGAACCATTCCCTAATAGATAAATTGTCAAAGGACATAAATATAGTTTTCAGAAGACAAAATCAAAACTATTAACAATCATTTGGAAAATGTTCTAAATACCTACTGATTAGACAAAGGCAAATTAAAACAACTCTTAGGTACCCCTATCAGAAATAATAAATTCTGGTGGAGATAAGAGAAAATAGGTAGTAGATTAATGAAATGTTAGTTGGAGTAGTGAACTAGTCCATCCATTCTGGGGAACAATCTGGAACTATGCCCTAAGGGCTATGAAATTGTGCATGCCTTTGACCCAGCCATACCATCACTAGACCTGTACCCCCAAAGGGATGAAAGCAAAAGGACATATATGTACTAAAATATTTGTAGGCGCTTTATCTGGTGGCAAAGAATTAGAAATCAGAGGAATGCCCATCAGTTGGGGGATGGTTGAACAAGTTGTGGCAAGTGATTCTGATGGAGTACTGGTGTGCTACAACTAACGATTAAGGAGGTGATTTCAGAAAAAAGATAACAAAAGCAGTGAAGTGAGAAGAACTGGGAGATCATTGTGCATAGTAGTATAGTATAAGAACTTTCTATTTCACAAAATTCTTCCCCCACAACAACCTTGAGAGTTAGGAGTCACAAATAATGTTATTACCATCTTATGGTTGAGGAAACTGAGGTTCAAGAGAAATCTCATAGGAGGTAAGTGTTGAAGCCAAATTCCAGCTCATGACCACTAATTTCAAATTCAGTTCACATTCTACGATGACTTGGATCTATGGATGAACTTGGGAAGTAGAAAAAACTACATATTATATAACAGCACTAACTATGACCTCTTAGTCATTTATTTTCTCTAAGCCTCAGATTTCACTTTTGTCAAATGAAGTGGTTATATCAGATTGACTCAGATGACAGAAAAGGAAAATGACAAATTCTGGATGGGATACGGGAAAATAGTGACACTAATTGTGGAGTTGCTGGAGCTGTGAACTGATCCAACCATTCTGGAAAAACAATTGAAACTATAATCACAGAGCAATACCCTTTGACCCAGAAATACATAGCATTAAGTCTATAATCCAAGGATGTTAAACAAAAGGGAAAAGACTTATATGTACAAAAATATAGTCATTTTTTTTCTTGTGGTGGCAAAGAATTCAAAACAATGGGGATGCCCATCAATTGGGGAATAATTGAACAAACTGTGATATTTTAATGGGATGGAATAGTATCATGCTATAAGAAATGATGAGGGCAGCTAGGTAGTATTGTGGATAGAGCATCAGGTCTGGAGTCAAGAGGAGCTGGTTTCAATTCTGACCTCAGACACTTCTTAGCTATGTGACCTTGGGCAAGGCACTTATTACCACTCTTCTGTCTTAGAATTGATACAAAGGCAAAAGGAAAGGGTAAAAAAAAAAGAAATGATAAAGGATTGGGTTTGAAAAAAAGATGAGATGACTTGTATAAACTGATGCAAAGTGAAATAAGAAGAACCAGGAGAAAAATCTACACCATATTGTGAAAGACAATAATTCTGATCAACATAAGGATCCTTCACAATTTCAAAGGACTCATAATGTAAAATGCTTTCTACCTCCAGAGAGAGAATTCATAGTCTGAGAATACAGATGGAAGAATATTTTTTTCCTTTATTTTTCTTGCTTTTTGAGGGGTGGGATAGAGCAGGATGAGGGATGGATATGGCTAATGCATAAATATGTTTTGCATAACTTCATATGTATAATAGGTATTGTATTTCTTGCCTTTAAAAATTTTTTTTACTTTCCATCTTAGAACCAATAATGGATGGAAAGTAAGAATTTTTTAAAATAACATGTATTGGTTCTAGGACAGAAAAGTGGTAAGGGCTATACAATTGGAGTTAAGTGACTTCCCTGGGGTCACACAGCTAGGAAGTGTTTGAGGCCAGATTTGAATGCAGAACCTCTCATCTCTAGGCCTGGCTCTCAATCCAGTGAGCCACCCAGCTGCCCCCATTTTTTTCCTTTTCAATGTGGGGAGAGGGTGTAGAGAAGAGAAAGAATTTGAAACTAGAAATAAAAATAAGTTTCTAACACAAAATGGGGGGGGGTTGTTGGATTATATCAACTCCAATGTTTAATGGCCCACAATATGTTGACTCAATTTGAGTCAACAGAGTAATATGGCAGCTACAAAAGTGTAGGCAGTCTTGGGCTCCACTGAGAAAGGATGTTGAGCTTCTGGAAATAAGAAGGTGACAATTGTCAGGCCACCTTTTTTAGGATTACATCCAATATGGCAACCGAAAATGATGAAGAGCACTGTTAAGCTGGAGAATGTTGAGGGGAGAGCAAACAGGATGATGAAGTACCTTGAGCTCATGCCCTAATTGGATCAGCTGAAGGAACAGGGGATGTTTAACTTGGATAAGAGAAGACTTCAGGGAAATAGAGTTGTTTTCAAATATCTGAAGAGCTGCTGTGTGAAAGGAGGATGAGAGCTGTTCTGCTTGGCCCCAGAGGGCAGGACCAGGAGCAATCATGGATGAAGGTTGCAAAGAGACAAATTTCGTTTTGATGCCAAGAAAAACTTCCTAACAAGCAGAACAGTCCAAAAGTGGAATGGAGCCTTGGGAGATACTGGATTCCCTCTCATTGGAGGTCTTCAGGCAGAAGCTGGATGACTATTTCTTGGTATTCTCTAGTGGGAAATCCTTTGCATTATGGTGTGGGCTGGATGGCTGCTCAGATTTCTTTCAGCTCTCAAATTCTATTTCTGGGATTCCTTCTGGTGCT
Organism: Monodelphis domestica; assembly: GCF_027887165.1. Classification (NCBI taxonomy): domain Eukaryota; kingdom Metazoa; phylum Chordata; class Mammalia; order Didelphimorphia; family Didelphidae; genus Monodelphis; species Monodelphis domestica. Next base: position 90,310,682 of record NC_077233.1, read on the forward strand.
GACCTTTAAGTCTTAGCCAATGTTTAACCTTCTGTAGGAAGACCTTCCTGACCTCTCTTGAGTTAGTTGACTTCCCTCAGTTGGTTATCTCCAGTTTGGCTTGTGTGTGGTTTATTGGTACCTACTTATTTGCATTTTGTCTCACCATTAGATTATAAGCTCCTCAGGGCAGGGATAACTTTTCACCTTTCTCTGTATCCTCTACATTGAGCACAGTACCTAGCATAAGTGTAATAAAATCTTTTAAAACATTTAAGTATTTTTCCATGGTTATATGATTCATTTTCTTTTCCTCTCCTTTCCCTCTCCCTCCTCCCAGAGCTGACGAGTAATTCCACTGGGTTATACATGTATTATCACTCAATGCCTATTTACATATTATTTATTTTTGTAATAATCTTTTAAAACCCCAAATCCCACATCAAATACCCATATAAACAAGAGAAAAATCAAATGTTTTCCTTCTGTGTTTCTACTCCCATAGTTCTTTTTCATAAGTCCCTCAGGATTGTCTTGGATCATTGCATTGCTATCAGTAGCAAAGTTGATTACATTGTATCATTCCATAATATTTCAGTTACTGTGTACACTGTTCCCCTGGTTCTGCTCATTTCACTCCGCATCAGTTGGTGGAGGTCTTTCCAGTTCATGTGAAAATCAAGCAGTTCATTATTCATCACAGCACAATAGTATTCCACCACTATCACACACCACAATTTGTTTAGCCATCCCCCAATCGAGACTCACCCCGTCATTTTCCAATTTTTTTGCCACCACAAAGAGGGTGGCTATGAATATTTTTGTACAAACATTTTTCCTTATTATCTCTTTAGCACAAACCCAGCAGTGCTATGGCTGGATCAAAGGATATGCATTCTTTTAAAGCCCTTTGGGCATAGTTCCAAATTGCCTTCCAGAATGGTTGGATCAATTCACAACTCCACCAGTAGGATTTAATAAATGCTTTTTACTAGACTGACTTAAATTCCATGTTCTGTGATGAAAGAGGGGATGTCCATCCAAAATAGTCATTCAGACTCAAGACCATAGGCAATATACTTGCAGCATGAGAAAATAGCACTCAGTGTGGAAAAGGATGGTATCAAGAAGTATGCTGGAGGAAAGCCAAGCAAAGAGATCGGAGGTTCTGGATTAAAATCTGCCCTCATATACTTCCTAATTATATGACCCTGGGCAAGTCACTTAACCCCCATTGCTAGTCCTTCTCACCGTTCTGCTTTGGAACTGATTCTTAGTTTTGGTTCTTCTTTTTTTTTAAATTCTTACTTTCTATTTTAGTAGCAAGTCTAAGACAGAAAGGCAAGGGCTAGGCAATGAGGGCTTAGTGACTTGCTCAAGATCACACAGCTAGGAAGTGTCTGAGATGAAATTTGAAGTACTGACTCTAGGACTCATTCTCTATCATGTGCTGCTTCCCCCCCCCCCCCCAACAAAAGATAAGGGTTGTTTTGTTTTGTTTTTAGAAGGATTCTGGGAGGTTCACATTTCAGAACAAAATGGCTTCTAGTCAAGTGGCATTGGGCAGCCCTCTTCTAAATACCTATGGTGATTTAAGAATGAATGTGGGACTTCCTCTCCTTCACTGCTAAACTCTTATAAAATGTAGTGTATTCTCATTGTCTCCATTTCCGCACTACTGTTCTCTTCCCATGTCCCCTATAATCTGGCTTCCGTTCTCTGCTAAAGCTCTCCAAAGTCACAAATGACTAAAACACATGCTCTGCTCTCAGACCTCATTCCTCTTGACTTTCCTGCAGCATTTGACATGGTTGGCCACCACCTCCAACTGGATACTCTCTCCTTGGGATCTTTCTATGCTGGGGATCTTTCCTGGTTCATTATCCTCTTGCCTGCTAAGACTGGGTCTTCCCCTAAGGTCTATCCTCGAAACTCTTCTCTCTGGTTCACTCCCAGAATTGAATGATCATTGCTCTGAAGTTAACTCCAAAATCAAATATCTCTAGTCGCAGATCTTCTAGGTCTTTCATTTCTGCCTCCTGGACCCCTCCACCTGAATGTCCTAGGATAACTGAAATTCAGCCTGCTCTAAAATGAACTTCTTCTCTTCTTTCTGAAACCACCTTCTCCATTTAACTTCCCTATTTCAATCAATGACACCCCCATCCATTCCGTCACGAAGGCTTGAAACCTCAGAGTCATCTCTTATTCTTCCTGCTTCCTCACTCCCAGAGCTCATCAGTTTCTAAGCCCTGGAGATCTGATCCCCACAATATCTCTAATGTCAGTCCTCTTTCTCTATGTGACCAGTCCCTGACCCCTTCTGTAGCTCAGATCCTCATCACTTCTCACCTGGATAATTGCAACAGTTTTCTAATTAGTTGCCTTACCCCATCCTTCCTCCATTCAATCCATCCTCTGCCTAGCTGCCAAAATATATTTCCTAACGTGAAGTCCTGCCCATGTCATGCCTCTAATTGACAAACTCCAGGGGCTCTCTATCACCTCTATTCAATCATTTTGGTGTCATGCCTGACTCTCTATGAACCCATTTGGGGTTTTCTTGGAAAAGATACCGGAGTAGTTGGCCATTTCTGTTTCCAGCTCATTTTACAGATGCGGAAACTGAGGCAAACAGGGTTAAATACCTTGCCTAAGATCACACAGTTAGAAAATGTCTGAGATCAATCTGGAACTCCAGGCCTGAAGTTCTATCTCTACTGCGCCATCTAGCTGCTCCTCCATCACCTTTGGGATCTAATAAAAAACTTTTTAAGCTTTAAATGGCCTAACACAATCTCTGTAGCCTTAGTACACTTTACTCTCCTCCATTTGTCCCTAGGGATGGTAAGATGTTACAATGGATTGAATAGAGTTCCAGGTCTGGAATCAGGAAGACCTGAGTTCAAATCCACCCTCAGATGCTTACTGTGTTACCATGGTCAAATCACTTAGCCTATGCTTGCCTTAATTTTCTCAACATCAAAATGTGGCTAATAATTGCATCTACCTCCCAGGAATACAGTAAGGCTTAAGTAGGATATTTGTAGATGTCTGGCCACATAGTATATACTTTAAAAATTTTGTTTCCTTTCTCCCTCTGTCCACATCAGACTGGCTTATTGTGTACCTCAAATACAAGTACTTCTCAGAATCCCTAGTTTTCTTCAAGAGTCAGCTACCAAGCCTCCTTCTGCATGAAACCCAAGTAGTTCCCAAAGCAGTTAGGGCACTCTCATTTATCACTATTACATATAATGCTTGCTGATGGTTTTAAAATCAATATTCTTTATCACTTTAAGGAAAGCTTTTATTCCAATGTTTCATAATGATTTTTAAAAAGTAAAGAATGGTGTTATATTTTGTTAAAGGCTTTTTCCTATTTTTAAATATCAGTTTATTTTCCCTCCTATTCCATGTAAAAATAACTTTTGATATTTTAAAAAGAATTTTGAGTTCTAAATTATTTCCCTTCTTTTTAACCTCCCTCTCTCCCTCACTTCCTCCTTCCTCCCTCCCTCCCTGAGATGGTCAGTAATCTGATGTAGATTTTACACATATAATCACGGAAAACATCAAGGTTTTTTTTCTGTATCTATTGAGATAATGATATGATTTCTGTTGGTTTTGTTACTGATATGGTCAATTAGGCTGATGGTTTTCCTGATATTGAACCATTTTATACCATGCCTGGTATAAAACCCACCTGGTTATGGCGTATGATCCTTGTGATATAATGCTGTAATCCCCTAGCTAGTATTTTATTTAAATTTTTTGCATCAATGTTAATTAGGGAAACTGGTTTATTGTTTTACATCTCCTGGCTTTTTTAGATCTTCCTGGCTTGGGTATCAATAACATATTTGTATCAGAAAAATTGAAGTTGGAAGAATTCCTTCTTCCCTGATTTTCCCTATGCAGTTTATGTTGTTTTGGAATTAATTGTTCTTTGAAAAAAATTGGTAGAATTCACTTGGGAATCCATCTGGTCATGGATTCTTTTTCTTAGGGAGTTCTTTGATTCAATTTCTTTCTCTGTTATGGGATTAAGAACTTGATTTCTTCTTTTGTTAATCTAGATAGTTTATATTTTTGTAAAAATCTGTCTATTTCCCTTAGATTGTGAGATTTATTGACATATACTTGGGCAAAATAGCTCCCAATAATTGCTTTATTTCTTCCTCATTGGTTGTGATTCCACCTTTTTCATTGTTGATACTGGTAATTTGACTTTCTTCTTTCCTAAAAAAATAACAAAAAACATATTAACCAGTGGTTTACCTATTTTATTCATTTTTTCCCCATAAAACCAGTTCCTTGCCTCCATTCTAAGTTCAATGGTCTTCTTACTTCAGCTAAGGTATCCTCTACCCAAACTACCTTTGTGGGAGTAGGGGGATGGCCCACAGCCCTCCCACGAAAGGGAAGATAGAAGGTTGGCCTTGGGGGAAGGCTTGGAGCCAAGGAGATGGATAAGGAAGCAGACACACACGCAATATTTAACAATTGAGCTCCACAGAATAAGCTCAGCTACTTAGCTTTCACTAGGACATGAACCAGTTAAGTAGCTTCAAACTAACATACGGGAGTAAGCAATGAACATAGAGATTAGCTGAAAGAAAAGCCATGATCCCTTAAAGCCTGGGCTGCAGGTACAGATCAGTCCGGCTTGAGGAGAGGAGATCAAGAAAGAAATCACCGGTTCCTTAGAGCTGGTACTCTAAGCACGAACCACTTGAGGGTAAGAGATTGAGGAGGAAAGGTCTTTCAGGAAGAGAGAGAGAGAAGAAGTTAAAGTTGAGCTTGGCCAGAGAGGCCAAGCTCCAGGAAAGACAGAGACAGGTGAGGGGTGATAAGATAAAGAGAGCTGGCTCTCTGTAGATGCTCCTATTTATTATTATTGAGATGCAAATGTACACAATACATATGGATGAATACATAGTAGATTGCCATTGGTTAATTATAAATTACAAGGTAATAGGTGTGGTTTGTCTCAGCCAGGTGAGCACAAAGAAACCAGATTTGGCGCCTAAACCTGGTGGATGCTGGGATCAAGGGTCAAATGCTTTACTTGCGATGGGCAGGACTGAGCATGCACTCTCCTAAGACAATCTTTACATTTTAGCTATTTCCCTTGACCATAGATAGGTGTGGACTGCTACAACCTTATATTCATTTTTTCTATATTCTGTCTATACTCACATCTATAGATATATACACACATATAGATATATATGTTGTTCTCCTTTTAGAATGTAGGCTCTTGGAAAAAAGGAATCCCCAGGGCTTAGCAAATGGCTTCATACATAAGAAATGCTTAATGACTTTATTATATATTTTTAATTTTAATTTTTAAAATCATTACCTTCTATCTTAGACTCAATACTGTGTATTGGTTCTAAGGCAGAAAAATGGTAAGGGCTAGGCAATGGGGGTTAAGTGACTTGCTCAGGTTCATGAGTGTCCAAGGTCAGATTTGAACCCAGACCCTAAATAGGCACTGATGCCAGCTCTCAAAGCTGTTGTGATTTGGAGAAAATCCTTTACCATCTCAAAGATTCTTTCCCTCCCAACTAGAAAGTGACACATCTAGATTTAATAATCTCTAAGACACTTTCCAGTTCTGAAACCTGTTTCTGAATCCTTCTAGAATTCAGGCAGCCCTGGTTTCTCTCACATAACTTCATCCCTCCTTGGGACTAAAGAGAACCAAGGTGAAGATACCAATTCAGTTCATGACCAATACCATCTTTCTCCCTAGGCCTTGTTCTACTCTCTATCCTTTACTGGAGGAGGTCCCAAGTGGGCTCATTGACCTGGGAAAATCACCAAAAAGCATAGAAGTGGGCATGGGAGGGTGGGAAGAGCTTTGTACCTTCCTTCTTCATTGTGCCAGCCTCCTTAAGAAGGAAGGAAGGAAGGAAGGAAGGAAGGAAGGAAGGAAGGAAGGAAGGAAGGAAGGAGGGAGGGAGGGAGGGAGGGAGGGAAGGGAGGAAGAAAGGAAGGAATGAAGGAAAGGAAGGAAGGAGGGAGAATAGGAGTTGGCCACCATTCTCTTTCTATTCATAGACCACCAGAGTTGGAGATTAAATTATTTAGTCCAATCTCTTCATTTGTCATATAGGGGACACTGAGGCCCAGGGAAGGGAAGCGCCTTGTCCAAAGTTACATAAAGAATTTGTAGGAGAGACAAGATGTGAGTCATAGTCATCTAACTCCAACCAGGTCCCCTCTTCACTGCCTTCAATTTTCTTCTTCAGAAACGCCAGAATTTGCTCGTTTCACCAGTTACCAAACTTGGTTACAACTCCATATGTGTCTCTTGGATGCCACCCAATGGCCACTGCAAGAATGTCATGCCATTCCAGAGTTGAGGGTGGGAGCGATTTCTAATGGTTCCCAGACAGCATTGGGGAGTGTAGATTGGAAAGGGGAGAGATGAGAACCGGGAGTCTTTGTTGGGACCATAGATTTCAAGTGTCCATGAAGTGAGCTGAGAAATACTTATACCCTTATTTCAATGTACTTGGTTTCCTTTGTTATCCTAGTATTTTGTGTTATTAATTTAAAAACATGATTCTGGGAAGGGGTCCATAGGCTTCATGAGACTGCACAAAGGGTCCATGACCCAAAGATTAAGGTCCCCTGGACTAGAGAGAGGGACATCCCCTTGAGAAGCTGTCTAATGGAGAAGTGATAAGGACAGTGGCAGTATGAGTGGAGAGGAGTGCGAGGAAATATTTCAGAAGTACAAACAAAAAGGCTTAGCATCTGATTTGATGGCCAAAAAGAGGAGATGGTCAAAGGTGATACTGAGCTTTCAAGCCTGTTGACTAGTAGTATGGTAGCGACTTAAATAGAAATGGAGAGGCTGGAAATAGTAAGTTTAGAGGAAATATGAGGGAAGTTTGGGATTTGAGGTGGCAGTAGGACATCTAAGTGGATGTTCCTAGCAGTCAACTAGAAATAGGGAATTAGAGCACTTGAGAAAGGTTGGGGATGGAGGCATAAATTTGGGGGCCATCTGCATAGAATTGATTGTTCAAGATAAGGGAATTGGGGCAGCTAGGTAGCATAGTAGGAACAGCACCAGGCTTGGAAATGGAAGGACCTGGGATCAAATCTGGTGTCAGATATTTCCTAGTTGTATGACCCTGGGCAAGTCACTTAACCCCAATTGCCTGGTCTTGGCCATTCTTCTGCCTTAGAACTGACTCTAAGACAGAAGGTAAGGATTTTTTTTTTAAGACAAGGAAATTGATGAGATCAGCAAATGAGAAAGCATATACCAAGAGAAGATATGAGCTTGGTAAACCTTCCAGTACTAGAAATGTGAGTTGTTATTGTTGTTGTTTTCCATCACAAGCCATAGAAGTCCACAAACAGAAGCCAGTATCACCAGATTATCCTGTTCATTCCTTTACCTCAGTAGTTTTCTCAGGGACCCCACAGGACCCTCAGAAACCTCAGAAAGGAATCCCATCCAAGGTTTTTCCAAATAGGAGGTCTAGATCAATCCTAAACCTCAGCCTCATTTCAAAGCTTCCTCTTGACCTGTCAATCAAGGCATCAAGGAACAGATGTCCCATGAGGCATTTCCTTAGCCTGGAATGGATAGCATCTTCCTGGGGTGGGGGGAAGTATGGTGGTAGGGTGTCAGATCTTGGGATAGATGCATGCAAGGAAACTTGAATCCCTCTTTCATTAGTAGAGAGAAAATAGAAGTTGAGCAGAGATGCACAAAATGTTCTTGCCATGTATTTTTTTTTAATTTGTTTATTTTTTTTGGAAAATTTTATTTAATTAATTTAGAATATTTTTCCATGATTACGAGATTCATGTTCTTTCCCTGCCCTCCCCCAACAATCCTCTGGTAGCCAATGTGCAATTCCACTGGGTTTTACATGTGTCATTGATCAAGACCTATTTCCACATTATTGATATTTGCACTAGAGTGATCATTTAACGTCTACATCCCCAATCATATTCCCATTGACCAATGTGATCCAGCAGTTGTTTTTCTTCTGTTTCCGCTCCCACAGTTCTTCCTCTGAATGTAGATAGTGTTCTTTCTCATAAGTCCCTCAGAATTGTTCTGGGTCATTGCATTGCTGCTAGCAGAAAAGCCCATTACATTTGATTGTGCCACAGTGTATCTGTCTCTGTGTATGATGTTCTCCTGGTTCTGCTCCTCTCACCCTGCATCAATTTCTGGAGGTTGTTACAGTTCCCATGGAATTCTTCCAGTTCATTATTCCTTTGAGCACAATAGTATGCCATCACCAACATATACCACAATTTGTTCAGCCATTCCCCAATAGGAGGGCATCCCCTCATTTTCCAATTTTTGGCCACCACAAAGAGCACGACTATGAATATTCTTGTACAAGTCTTTTCCCTTATGATGTCTTTAGGGTACAAACCCAGCAGTGCTATGGCTGGATCAAAGGGTAGGTAGTTTATTAGAGTCCTTTGTTTTGTCATGTATTTGAAGTAAATATCTTTTTGCATAAGCTAATTGTGATTAATTGGTTAAAAGGACTGGTGACTAATAATGAGGTGGAATGGGAAGCTGAATAGCTCCACATAGGAATGGGAGCCGAATAGCCCTGGAAAAAGACATCCCCAGTCCTTAAAAGATAACATTCAAGAGCCCTTTGGGGGAGGTAAAGTCACTCTTATTTTGAGATAGTGAGGCTAGAACACACACTACAGATAGTATATTTTAAAATATGTTTCTGATTGTGCCAAGAAAAAAAGCATATGCTGATAATGGGAGGCGAACTCTCTATTAAGGAAGGTGAGTCTGGAGGGACACCTCTCTTACTCTCCAGATTTTCAGGGAGACTGAAGTATTCCTTGAAAGGAGAGAAATGCTTCAGAGATAAAGAAGAAACAGATTTCAAGGAAGAGAGGAATCCTAACCTATGTCAAGAGATTGAAGAATAAAAGATGATCATGCTAAAAAAATGGAAAAATAGTCCGTTGAACATCTGAAGCTATGTCATAGGCATGAGAGGCCTTTCCCAAAGAAGAAGGAATCAGAACTTCTCTGCGAAGGAATAATGTAGCTCTTGTTACCCAGTAACAGCTAGTACTTGTCATCTAGTAATAGAAGAAGATAGGAGAGGTAGTTCAGAACTGCTTGCTAAGATGTTCAACTATTTGTCAACCTGACATAAACAGTGGAGAAGTTGGCCATCTTCCTGGAATGTGCAGATGAAACCTGATGGAGACCCAACTGAAGACTGCCAAACTTAATCCATTATCCATCTCTGGTTGTTCATTTGGAGACAAATGATACCCAAAGACAAATCATACTGTTGGACAGTCAAGATACAAAGATAAGAGTAATAGGATCCTCTAGAAACTTAGGTTCTCTTGGAAAAATACAATGTATTCATGGCTAAGTAAATAAAATAATATAACAAGTAAGTGTAAGATAGATACAAAGTAATTTGGGAGGACACAAACTAATCAACAAATTGAGAAAGACTTCATGTAGGAATACCTTTGAGCTGAGTCTTGCTGGGTAGATCTTAGAGAAGAATCTTAGAGAAGAAATTCTTTGAAGGTAAAAGCATCAAAAGAGAAAGTAGAATCTGGAAAGTGAAAAGCTGGTTAAGAAGAAAGTAACCACTAGGTACAGTGTCAAAAGTCTTGAGTCTTTGCTACTAGCAAGGTAGAAGCTGACAGATCATTTGAGTTTGGGAGTTTTGAACTATAGTAGGGCCAAAGTCAATTTAGCACTCACACCATTTCCAATATCAATGTGGTGATCCGCTAGTAACTGATGAGGGGTACCAGTCTGTCTAAGGATGGAAGAACCAGATCAGATCGGAAACAGATCAAGTGAGGATTGATATTTATTTCTTGTGGCTTAAGATATCCCAATGATTAACTCTTAAAAAAACAAAACTGTTACTTCCTGTCTTAGAACAAGGTAGAAAGCAGTAAGAGACAGATAATTGGAGTTAAGTGACTTGTCCAAGTTCACACAGCTAGATAGTTTCTAAGGCTAGTTAAACCCAGGACCAGTAAATATATAATATCTACTTAAATTAAAATTTTTCATTTATTTATTTATTCTTATGGTCATGCAAAACACTTCCATATTGGTCATTGTTGCAAGAGCAATGTCATACATAACCAAAACCCCAAAATAAAACCATAAATACACTGATGTGAAAGATGACTCCAACACTTCTTTCTCTGGAGGTGGATAGCATTCCCCATCATAAGTCTTTCAGAATTGTCCCAGATCATTGCATTGTGGAGAGTAGCCAAGTTTTCACAGATAATCATTGCGCAATATTGTTGTTACTGTATACAATATTCTTCCAGTTCTGCTTATTTCACTCTACATCAGTTCCTGCAGATCTTTCTAACTTTTTCTGAAATCATCATTCTTATAATCTCATAGCACAATAGTATTTCATCACCAACATATATCACAATTTGTTCAGCCATTCCCCAATTTATGCCATAATTTCCAATTCTTTGCCACTACAAAAAAAGCTGCTATGAAGAATTTTGCACAAATAGGTCCTTTCTCCCCCTTTTTTTATTATCTCTTTGGGATACACACCCAGTAGTGGTATTTCTGGATCAAAAGTTATGCACAGTATTTTAGCCCTTTAAGCATAATTCCAAATTGCCTTCCAGAAGGGTCAGATCAGTTCACAACTCCACCAACAATGCATTAGTGTCCCAGTTTTGCCACATCACCTCCAACATTTACCATTTTCCTTTATTGCCAAATTCATCAATCTGATAGATATGAGGTGATATTTCAACATTGTTTTAATTTACATTTCTCTAATCAGGAGTGATTTAGAGCATTTTTCCATATGACTATTGATGGTTTTGATTTCTTCATCTGAAAATTGCTTGTTCATATCTTTGTCAATTGGGGAATGGCTTGTGTTCTTATAAATTTGACTTGCTTCTCTATAAATTTGAGAAATTAAGCCTTTATCAGAGACATTTGTTATAAAATTCACCCCCCCCCAGTTTGTTGCTTCCCTTTTAATCTTGATTACATTAGTTTTGTGTGTATAAAAGCATTTAAATTTAATATAATAAAAACTATTCATTTTTACATCTTATAATACACTCTGTCACTTGTTTGGTCATAAATTCTTCCTTTCTCCAAAGATCTGCCAGGTAAACTATTCTATGTTCCTCTAATTTACTTATAGTATCATCCTTTATGTCTAAATTATAAACCCGTTTTGATCTCTTCTTGGTATAGGTATATGTGAGATATTGGTCTATACCTGTATTGGTGAACCTATGGCACGCATGCTAGAGGGGTGTTCCCTTCTCCCTCTCCACTGCACCTGAGGACATTTTTTCACATCACCTACCCCTCTACCCAGCATTCCAATGGGAGTTATTCCTCCCTCCCCTGTCTGGGATAAGGGCATGGCTCATATTTGGCTGGGGGTGCAGTTTGAGCAATTAGTTTCTAAAAAGTTCACAATCACTGGTCTCCACCTAGCTTCTGCTATACTGTTTTCCATTTTCCCCAGCAGTTTTTGTTAAAGAGTTAGTTCTTATTCCAAAAGCTGGAATATTTGGGTTTATCAAATACTAAATTGCTAAGGTTATTTGTCCCCTATATATTGTGTATCTAATGTACTCCATTGATCCACAATTCTATTTCTTAGCTCGTACCAGATCATTTTGATGATTACTTGTATTTTACAGTTTTAGATCTGGTACTGCTAGGCCTCCTTCCTTTATGTATATTTTTTCATTAGTTCCCTTGATATTCTTGACCTTTTGTTCTTCCAGATGAATTATATTATTTTTATCAATTCTATAAAAATATTTACTTAAAATGTCTACATTGTATTCCTCCAAGAGAATATGTTTCTTTTTTTAAATTAAATTTTTTAGTCAATTTAGAACATTATTCCATGGTTACAAGAATCATATTATTTCCCTCTCTCCCCTCCCCCCATTCTTCCTGTAGCAATTCCACTGGGTATCACATGGGTCCTTGATCAGAACCTATTTCCATATTATTGCTATTTGCACTAGGATGATCATTTAGAGTCTACATCCCCAACCATATCCCCTCGACCCATGTATTCAAGCAGTTGTTTTTCTTCTGTGTTTCTACTCCTACAGTTCTTGATGTGGATAGTGTTCTTTCTCATAAGTCCCTCAAAATTGTCCTGAATCATTGCATTGCCACTAATGGAGAAGTCCATTATGTTCGATTGTACCACAGTTTATCAGTCTCTGTGTACAATGTTTTCCTGGTTCTGCTCCTCTCGCATCACTTCCTGGAGGTTGTTCCAGTTGCCATGGAATTCCTCCACTTTATTATTCCTTTGAGCACAATAGTATTCCATCACCAACATATACCACAATTTGTTCAGCTATTCCCCAATTAAAGGGCATCCCCTCATTTTCCAATTTTTTGCCACCACAAAGAGCGCAGCTATGAATAGAATATAAGTTTCTTGAGGACAGACATCTTGTCTTTGAAACCTCACTGCCTAACAGTATCAGGCACTTAATAACAATTGTTGAAATGAATTGAATTGAATTGTCACTGGCTGAAGATCTATCTCTTTTCCAAAAGCTGATTAGCTAATTGAATGAGATAATATTTGTAAAGCTCTTAACCCAGTGCTTGGCACATACAAAGTGTTTAATAACTGCTTGTTCCTTTCCCTTCCCTTTCTCATCTTGGAATTGGTGATAGAGGAGAGGAGAAACAAGTATATTCTGACATCCAACCCATAATCGAGGAAAGTATCAAAGGTTTCAGAGAAAACATAAGTGGCACAGGCAGCTAAGAGACTTAGTGGATAGTCAGACCTGGGTTCAAATTTGACCTCAGACCACTTCAATAGCTGTATGACCTTGGGGAAGTCACTGAACCACAATTGTCCAGATCTTACTGCTCTTCTCCCTTGGAACTGAAGTTTAGTATTGATTCTAAGATGGAAAGTAAGGGTTTTTTTAAAAAAAAAAGAAAGAAAAAAAGAAAACAGGTAATATCTGTTGTTCTAAAACTCTATAGGGAGAGTTGGCCAAAGAAGGAAAGGAAGCACTAAAAAAAAAGGAAATTCTATGTATGCAAATACATACAGTTGTCCCTTCTACATCTCAACTTTCCCCATGGTCATTTTTATATATCACAAGTGGACATTAGAAGAATTTTTGGAGAGTTTTTCTGAAGCTGCAGACAACAGGCAAAGGCCAACAGATGACAAAGAAAAGGTTTATACATTCAGAAATGCATGAATATATCTATACTATTGTATAATATGTTATCTTTTAATACCATAAGTATATGTAATTTCTTTTTTAAAGTTAAAATAAGTAAAAAGTTAAAGCTTGTGAAAAGAACATGAAAACTAGAAGACTACATATAAAGGCTCGAAATGTTAACATAGACTATGACCAAATACTTAACCCAAATTGTACAATAAAGTGTTGTAAATACCCTAAAAAAGAAAAAGAAAAAATCATATTTCTTCTCTGATATTAAGGTAGGACCAAAGAATTTGATGAGGGTTTTCTGGATCATGGGGGAAGCCATGTCCTCAACCCCTCTGATGTGAAAGGGATACTGTATATTAAAATATGAATGAAATATGTATATTGAAATAAAGACGTAGTTATTTCCCTTCCAAGTTCAAAGAGCCCTTCAAATCTGACCGTGGAACCCTTGGTGGAGGGTGGATCTGTAGACCCAAAGTTAAGAATCCCTGCTATAGAGGGAGGAACTGGAACATCCGTCTTTGGAGGAGGCAGCCTTTATTGCTCCAAAGATTGGTGCTTCCTTCTTTGTTTTCTTCTCAAATTACTCCTTTTGTTACATAATACTTCATTTTCTCTCTATTACATAGAATATTATTTTTAATTAATTAAATTAAGTAATTTTTATCCTTCCTTTTCAGTTTAAATTCCATTTAATTAAACTAAATTTTAAAAATTAATTTTAAAATATTAATTTTATAAAGTTTTGGGTTCCAAATTTTTTCCCTTCTTCTGACCCTCTCTCCATCCCTCCCCTTGCTCCTCCATGAACCAGCAAACAATCTGATATAGATTTTACATGTGTAACCAAGTAAAACATTTTCCATATTGGTTGTTGTGTGCAAGAGTTCTCAAATGGGAAAAAAAAGAATAACAAAAATGAAATATGGTATGTTTCAATCTGCATTCAGATTCTAGTTCTTTCTCGGAGGGCAGATGGCATTTTTCATCATGAGTCCTTGGGAATATTTTGGATTATTGTATTTCTGAGAATTACTAGGTCATTCAGAGTTGTTCATCAAGAAATATTCCTCTCACTGTGTACAATAGTCTTCTGGTTCTGTTCACTTCACTTTGCATCAGTTCATGGAAGCCTTTCCAGATTTTTTGGAAATCACCTGCTTGCCATTTCTTATAGCACAATAGAATTTCATAACTATTATATACCACAGCTTGTTCAGCCATTTCCCCAACTGATGGGCAATCCCTCCATTTCCAATTCTTTTTACCACCTAAAGAGCTACAATAACTCTTTTTGTAGAAGTAGGCCCTTCCCCTCTTTTCTTGATCACTTTGGGATACAGACTTAGTAATGGCATGGATAGATCAAAGGGCAGACACAGTTTGAGACTGAATCACTTTTTGTACATCCACGAGTGCCATCAGGGGAGAAGTCATGTAGAAATGGTCAGTGGTAGAGGAGAAAAGGTCTGGGGATTTCTCTCCTGGGGGCACCAACCAAAGTGATTATTTGTTGACCCACATAAACAGTAGGAAGGTCTGTTGTCATTCACAGGTCTATATTTGGCACATGACAAAGACCTGCCTGAGAACTAAGAAACATTGACTATTTGTGGTGATTCTTTGGAGACAAATCATACTTCCAGAAGGTACCCAGAAAGTGTGCTGGGGATTGTGAGGGAACATGAACAAAAGACTGAAGCCCTCTACTAGTTGAAGGTAGGGAATTTGGAAAGGCAAATTTAGGAAAGGAAAAGGGGACCAAAGGGAACCAAGGGGAAAGGAACAAGCGTTTATTAATCTCCTACAACGTGCTTTACAAATTTATCTCATTTAAGTTTTTGATGGCATATGTGATATGTGTCTTTAATCACAAAATGGGGAATATGGAAATATGTATTATATAAAAGCACTGATATTACCTATATTGGACTATTTACAGCCTTGGGGAAGGGAGGGAGGGAAGGAGAGAATCTGAATTGCAAAATGTCAGAAAACAATTATAAAATTTTTTCTACATATAATTAAAAAATAAAATTTAAATGACAAACAAAACCAAATATCTCATCTGATAGGAAGAAGGTGTATGAGAATGGGATTTGGATTTCTGGATTATGGCTTAACTATACCAGGTCTTGGCAAGATGTGGAACAAAAGTAACAAGGATCTCTAAAAACAAATTTGCCTTGGGTCTTTCTAATTTAATAGAATGGAATTTAAACTGAAAAGGAAGGGTAAGAAAAAAGATATAATGAGTCTGTTATCAAAAGACAGAGGCAAGTATGACATAGGAAGAACAGCAGAAGACAATATTGATAACATCCAAGAATATAAATATGAATAAAACCTATGGTCATAGATGTTTCTAGACAAAGGCATTAGGTGTAGGGCATAAATAGGGTAAACCATAGAGCCTAAAGAAAGGGAATAAATTTGACTCCACTAAGAATCAATAAGAGGGATAGCTTGGTGGTTCAGTGGATAGAGCCAGGCCTAAAGATGGGAGATCTTGGGTTCAAATTTGATCTCAGTCACTGCCTTAGCTGTGTGACCCTGGGCAAATCATTTGACCTACCTAGTCCTTACTGGTCTTTTGTCTTGGAACCAATACACAGTATTTATTCTAAGATAGAAGCTGCCCCTTTTACCTTTTCACTGTCATCTCCAT
Organism: Monodelphis domestica; assembly: GCF_027887165.1. Lineage (NCBI taxonomy): Eukaryota > Metazoa > Chordata > Mammalia > Didelphimorphia > Didelphidae > Monodelphis > Monodelphis domestica. Next base: position 90,326,574 of record NC_077233.1, read on the forward strand.
GCCTTGAACACACTCAACTTCTAATTGCCTATTTACCTACTTGTACAAATCCCTTTCATTCTGTCCATAACCCTCTGAACACAATCTAAACACGGAAAACAGTATTTTAGGAGCCAATCATGACATGAGTGAGAGACCAGCAGTACATAGCTGTACACGGGATTACCACATCAGTCTCATAGGAGCTCTGAAGGCATTCTTTTAAAACAATTTCCAAGTCTACAGCAAAGATGAGATCCATTTGAGTTAATTCAGATAGAAGTTCAGAAGCTGACAGGTTCTGGTCAAGATGGCGGCTTAGAAGCAGCAAAAGTTCAGACCTCTGAAAACCCTTCCTTACCGATCACAAACTGAATGCTTCTAGGGGACTGAAAATCAAACTTAACAACAGGACAGAGGCAGGGATCCCTCCTTCTGGATGCCCCCCAAAAGCCAGAATCCTAGAACACTCAGGTCTAAGGGGAAGGCAGAAGGAAGGTCCCAGGACCCCTCCCCCCAACCCAGAGCGCTGAGCCTCCAACAGCTGCGGAAACCTCAGGGCCAGCAAAGGAGCTGTTCCGAAGGGCACACCTTGAAAGCAACCTGGAACAGTCTTGGGGCACCCAATACAGATGTCAGGAAAGCAGCCTGAGAGAGACCAGGGGAGCCTGTAGCCCTGTGGCTAGGTCCTTCCATCAGAGTCTCACCAGAGGTTTTTGCCTCAGGGCACATCCAGACCAACCCAGTTGAACATAATCCCATCAGAAGCCCTCAGAGCTCAGGGAGGCCAGGACCCCTGCCCCCTAGAGTGCAGGGCCTCCAAAAGGACAGGAACCTTGGGTCAGACAAAGGCACTGGGGTACCTTGTGGACAGTGCTGTGCCAGGCTCAGAGCATGGAAGTAAGGCAGCAAACAGTAGCAAAGATGGAAAACAGTGCAGAGGTGCAACAGCCTCCAAACACCAAGAAAAGCAAGAAGAAGGGGGTGACTTTGGACACATTTTATGGAGCAAAAATACAAAATACAGAGGAGATAGAAGAGGAAACACAAACAAATGCTCCAAAACCTTCCAAAAGAAATGAAAATTCTCCACAAACTCTTGAAGAATTTAAATTGGAAATTATCAAAAAGATGAAAGCCTTCTGGCAGGAAAAATGGGAAACAATGCAAAAGGAACTCAGCAATCTGAGGGACCAAAATATGCAAATGCAGAAACAGCTCGAAGCCTCAAAAAACAGGTGCGACCAAACTGAAAAGGAAAACCAGTCTTTAAAGGTCAGAATCAGGCAACTGGAGGATAATTATCTTGCAAAAGAGCAAGAATTAATAAAGCAAAGTCAAAGGACTAAAGAATTAGAAGATAACATAAAATACCTCACTGACAAGGTGACAGACTTGGAAAACAGAGGAAGGAGAGACAATCTGAGAATCATTGGTCTACCAGAAAAGCCAGAAATAAACAGTTATCTTGATATCATAATACATGATATCATCAAAGAAATCTGCCCAGAGATTCTAGAACAAGGGGACAACATATGCATTGAAAGAGTTCACAGAACACCCTCTACACTAAATCCTCAAAACACAACTCCCAGGAATGTAATGACTAAATTCCAAAGCTTCCAAGCAAAAGAAAAAATCTTACAAGAAGCCAGAAAAAGACAATTTAGATATAAAGGAACACCAATCAGGGTCACACAGGACCTAGCAATTTCCACTCTGAATGACTGTAAGGCATGGAACATGATATTCAGAAAAGCAAGAGAGCTGGGTCTCCAACCAAGAATCAGCTATCCATCAAAACTGACTATATACTTCCAGGGGAAAGTATGGGCATTCAACAAAATACAAGATTTCCAAGTATTTGTAAAGAAAAGACCAGAGCTCTGTGGAAAGTTTGACATCCAAACACAAAGAGCAAGAGAAACTTGACAAGGTAAATATGAAAGAAAGGGAAAAGGAGAAAAATGTTATATTTTTCTTTTATTCAAACTCTCTTCTATAAGGACTACATTTATATCAAATTACATATATTAATATGTGGGGGGAATGGAATGTTTAATTCTCAAAAATTGTATGCATCATTAGAGTAGTAAGAAAAATCATGCATAGGGAAAGTTCAGGGCATCAAGATGATATGGAGAAAGGGGGGATAGAAAGAAAAGGGAGGGGGGAATCATTGATGGTACTAAGATATACTCCAAGAAATAGAAAAAAAACCTAAATAGAATAATCATTCTCACACAAAGATACACATAGGAAGGGGAGGGGAAGAAATCTCTTATAAGAAGGAGAGGAAGAGATGTTTTACTTAAACCTTGCTCAGTGAAATCTGAGAGGGAAGAACATTTAGATCCATTGGGATCTTGAATTCTATCTTATCCAACAGGGTAAGAGAGAAGGGAAAAACCAAGGGGGCTAGGGGGAAGGGAACACAAAAAGGGAGGGAAGGAAAGGGGGAGGGGAAAGGAACAAAAAGGGAGGAGATAGAAAGGGAAACATATCAAGGGAGGGGACTAGGGGGACTGATTTAAAGTAAATCACTGGCTTAAAAGGTTATAGCTAAAGAAGAAAGGTCAGAATTAGGGGAGGATATCAAAATGCCAGGGAATCCACAAGTGACAATCATAACTTTGAATGTGAATGGGATGAACTCACCCATAAAATGTAAACTAATAGAATGCATTAGAATCCAAAACCCTACCATATGTTGTGTTCAAGAAACACACATGAGGCGGGTAGACACCCACAAGGTCAGAATTAAAGGATGTAGTAAGACCTTCTGGGCCTCAACTAATAGAAAGAAGGCAGGAGTTTCAATCATGATATCTGACAAAGCCAAAGCAAAAATAGACATGATTGAAAGGGATAGGGAAGGTAATTATATTTTGTTAAAAGGGACTTTAGATAACGAGGAAATATCACTAATCAACATGTATGCACCAAATGGTATAGCATCCAAATTTCTAATGGAGAAACTAGGAGAATTGAAGGAGGAAATAGACAGTAAAACCATATTAGTGGGAGATCTGAACCAACCACTATCAAATTTAGATAAATCAAATAAAAAAATAAATAAGAAAGAGGTAAAAGAAGTGAATGAAATCTTAGAAAAATTAGAGTTAATAGACATATGGAGAAAAATAAATAGGGACAAAAAGGAATACACCTTATTCTCAGCACCACATGGTACATTCACAAAGATTGACCATACACTAGGCCTTACCATATACACTGTGACCATACACACTGCCTTGCAGTCCCAGATCTCAAACTATATTATAAAGTAGCTGTCATCAAAACAATTTGGTACTGGCTAAGAGACAGAAAGGAGGATCAGTGGAATAGACTTGGGGTAAGTGACGTCAGCAAGACAGTCCATGACAAGCCCAAAGATGCCAGCTTTGGGGACAAAAATCCACTATTTGACAAAAACTGCTGGGAAAACTGGAAGACAGTGTGGGAGAGATTAGGTTTGGACCAACACCTCACACCCTACACCAAGATAAATTCAAAATGGGTGAATGACTTGAACATAAAGAAGGAGACTATAAGTAAATTAGGTGAATACAGAATAGTATACATGTCAGACCTTTGGGAAGGGAAATATTTTAAAACCAAGCAAGACTTAGAAAGAGTCACAAAATGTAAAAAAATGTAAATGTAAAAAATAAATAATTTTGACTACATCAAATTAAAAAGTTTTTGTACAAACAAGACCAATGTAACTAAAATTAGAAGGGAAGCAACAAATTGGGAAACAATCTTCATAAAAACCTCTGACAAAGGTTTAATTACTCAAATTTCCAAAGAGCTAAATCAATTGTACAAAAAATCAGGCCATTCTCCAATTGATAAGTGGGCAAGGGACATGAATAGTCAGTTTTCAGATAAAGAAATCAAAACTATTAATAAACACATGAAAAAGTGTTCTAAATCTCTTATAATCAGAGAGATGCAAATCAAAACAACTCTGAGATATCACCTCACACCTAGCAGATTGGCTACCATGACAGCTATGGAAAGTAATGAATGCTGGAGGGGACGTGGCAAAGTAGGGACATTAATTCATTGGTGGTGTGGTTGTGAATTGATCCAACCATTCTGGAGGGCAATTGTAACTATGCCCAAAGGGCAATAAAAGACTGTCTGCCCTTTGATCCAGCCATAGCACTACTGGGCTTGTACCCCAAAGAGATAATAAGGAAAAAGACTTGTACAAGAATATTCATAGCTGCACTCTTTGTGGTGGCCAAAAATTGGAAAATGAGGGGATGCCATTCAATTGGGGAATGGCTGAACAAATTGTGGTATCTGTTGGTGATGGAATACTGTTGTGCTCAAAGGAATAATAAAGTGGAGGAATTCCACGGAGACTGGAACAACCTCCAGGAAGTGATGCAGAGCGAAAGGAGCAGAACCAGGAAAACATTATACACAGAGACTGATACCCTGTGGTACAATCTAACTTCTCCATTATGTCCAATGGACTTCTCCATTAGTGGTGGTGTAATGTCCCTGAACAATCTGCAGGGATCTAGGAGAAAAAAACACTATCCACAAGCAGAGGACAAACTGTGAGAGTAAAAACACGGAGGAAAAGCAACTGCCTGACTACAGGGGTGGAGGGGATATGACTGAGGAGAGACTCTAAATGAACACTCTAATGCAAATACCAACAACATGGAAATGGGTTCGAATCAAGAGCACATGTGATACCTAGTGGAATCGCGAGTTGGCTATGAGAGAGGTGAATCCCGCATTGGCTATGAGAGAGGTGGGGGGTGGGGAGTGGAAAAGAAAACAATCTCTATCTCCAATGAATAATGTTTGGAAATGACCAAATAAAATAATGTTTAAAAAAAAAAAAGAATCTCTAAGATTCTGGGAGTCTCAATGAACCTGTAATTAAAAAGTCTTCATACAACTTAAAAAAAAAGTTCAGAAGCTCAAATGGTAAATTCTTAATTTTTAAACTCTTACCTTCTGTCTTAGTATCAGTTCTAAGACAGAAGAATGATAAGGGCTAGGAAATGGGGGGTTAAGTGACTTGGCCAGGGTCAAACAGGAAATGTCTGAGGACAGATTTTACTCTGGACTTGGTGTTCTATCCACTGTGTTACCTATCTGCTCCCTCCATTGGGATATATTTTTAAATGGTTTTATTTTTTTTCAGTTACATGTAGAAGCAACTTTTGATAACTGTCCTCTGCTATTTTAAAATTCATATTTTCTCCCTCCCTCCCCTATGCTTTCATGTAAAACATATTTCCATACTGCTTATGAAATGATGGAAGACATATATCACACATACAATAGAAATATCATGGAGGAAATACAGTGGAAGATGGCTTGCTTTGATCTGCACTCAGACTCCAACAGTTCCTTCTTTGGTTATATATAGCATTTTCATCATTGTGGTTATCTTGGGGGTTTGCTTTGCTGATAATGGTTTAGTCCTTCACAGTTGATCATTGTATAGTATTTCTGTTACTGTATACAGTGTTCTCCTGATTCTACTCCCTTCACTTTGCCTCAGTTCATATAAGTATTTCCAGGTTTTTTGTTTTTTAATTTAGAATATTTTTTCATGGTTACATGATTCATAATTCCCCCCCCCTTCCCTTCTTCCTCCCAGAGCTGACAAGCAGTTCCACTGGGTTTTACATGTGTCATTGTTCAAAATCTATTTCCATGTTATTCATATTTGCAGTAGAGCAATCCTTTAACATCAAAACCTTAATCACATCCCCATCGAACTACATGATCAATCATATGTTTTTCTTCTGTGTTTCTGCTCCCACAGTTCTTCCTCTGAATGTTGTAGAGATAATTTTAGGATTGTGACTTAAAATATAAATTAATTGGTCATCAAGGAAAAAAATCTCAAATAAAATAACCATCAGTCTAGAAATTTATGGTAATTTTAATTAATATAGAGGGAAGGATTTAAGGAGAAAGAGGGAAGAGGGTATAGGATTTCTCCTGCCTGGCCTGTGCCAGGGGGAGTTCAAGATCTCCACTGCTAGGTCTCTGAAGGAGATTAGAGGCTTCTAAGAGGATAAAGTTTGGAAAGTAAAGGAGGGAAAAATCATCCATAAATTCACTATTGAACCAGACAATAGCTGTAGCCATGCCAAGATGCTAAAAGGCCCAGCAAGCTGCCACCAGCCAACTCTCCACCAAAGGTACTGGAGAGAGGAAGTAATGCGAAATATATAGACCTTTTACTCTTGTGCCTCCTCCTCTAAATTTTCACATCTACTAATCATATCAGCAGCTTTTCTCCAGGACTGCCCATTCTTTAGTTCTCATCTTCTTTGATTAGATTATATCTTTTGAGTTACTTAACATTTCTTTGTTAAGTTTACTTTTTGTTAGTTACTTAACCTTTTTGTGATTAATTTATCCTTTATAGTTACTTAACACCTTTTTGTATTAAGATCTTAAAATAGATTTAGCTTAAAATTCTAGCTTCACTATAAAGTAAGAACTAAGTACCTTCATTGTTCAATCAGGAGATTATAACTTTATCTTCTCCATAAAGTTAGATCTAAGTAGGGTGGAGTAATCTAAATTTCACAATGTGGATAGTGTTCTTTCTCATAAGTCTCTCCGAATTGTCCTGGATCATTGCATTGCTGCTAGTAGAGAAGTCCATTACGTTCGATTGTGCCACAGTGTATCGGTCTCTGTGTACAATGTTCTCCTGGTTCTTCTCCTTTCACTCTGCATCAATCCTTGGAGATCTTTCCACCAGGTTTTTCTGAACTCATCCTGTTCATCACTTCTTATGGGACAATAGTATGTCATTACAACCATATACCACAACTTGTTCAGTCATTCCCCAAATGATAGACATCCCTTCAGTTTCCAATTCTTTGCCACTACAAAAAAAAGCTGCTAAAATATTTTGGTACAGGTAGGTTCTTTATCCTTTTCTCTGATCTCTTTAGGATGCAAACACAATAGTAGTAGTGCTGGGTCAAGGGGTATACATAGTTTTGTGGCCCTTTGAGCCCCGACTAAGATATTATTAAAGGGATAGTTTGGGAGCTATTAAGACAGTGAAGAAAGGAAGAAGGGGAAATGGTGTTTGAACTCAGAAAGATAGAAGAAAAATGACTGGCAGGTAAATGAAACAAGATAAGAGAAGAGATGGGTATATTATATGTAAGATAAGAGAGAGAGAGATAAAAAGGGTAGTATCCATCTCCCCTTTTTATTGTTGTTGCTGAGTTGTGTTATATTCTTTGTGACCCTGTAGACAATACCATCCACAGTCCCCACCCCCCCACCCCCATTAAAATCCTTACCTTCAGAAGTCTTGGAATCAAAACTGTGTATTGGTTCCAAGGCAGAAGTGTGGTAAGGGCTAGGCAATGGGGGTTAAGTGACTTGCCCAGGGTCACACAGCTAAGAGGTATCTGAGGTCAAATTTGAACCCAGGACCTGTTATCTTTAGACATGGTTCTCAATCCACTGAGACACCCAGCTACCTCCTGTCCATTTTCTTGGCAAAGGAACTGGAGTGGTTTACTATTCCCTTCTCCAGTGGATTAAGGCAAAGAGGGGTTAAATGACTTCTCCAGGGTCATGTAGCTAGTAAATATCTAAGGTCACTTCTGAACTCAGATCTTCCTGACTTCAGGTTCAGCATTTTATCCACTGAGCCATCTAGCTGCCTCATAGCTACCCTTTCAGAAGTCACTGAAAGCCTGATGGCTTCATCAGGAACAGATCATGCCATACTAACCTCATTTTCTGTTTTGACAGTATAACTAGACCAGTTGCTTGGGACCTAATCAGGGTGCTAATAATCACCCGATTTTCCCACCATCTAGAAATACTCACTCATCTATTGATCCTCTGAATATGGGTTCCTTGTTTAATGACCTATAAACTGATATATATCAAAGGGACTGAATCATACAAAGCTTAATAATTTCTTGTCAGAAATGAAATCAGAAAACAAAGGGAAGTTGCAGCTCGCCTGGAAAGATGATTCAAGGCTCTCTTTGAAAAGACAAATAAAGACATTAGCAGATTTGTTATGATCTTGTGATCAAGGGCAACAAGAGATATCATTTCACAGCATATCTAGTTATTGTGTCTTTTGGTACTTATGATAAATGTGTGCTAAAGGCCAGTGGGAAAATAATCACAGTTGACGTCCCTACATTGCTGTTAGAGAAAGGTAGAAGTAAATGTAAAGGTAGAGAAATTGTGTGAACGACTTGATAGGCTCCTCTACACTAGAAGCACATGTACAGGATGCAGCAGGTTGCTGAGTCAATAGAGAGCTAGACACAGAGATGGGAGGTTCTGGGTTCAAATTTGGCCTCAAACACTTCCTAGCTGTGTGACCCTAGGCAAGTCACTTCCCCCTTTCCCCCATTGCCTAGCCCTTACTACTCTTCTTCCTTCAGCCTAATACACAGTATTGCTTCTAAAACCAAAGGTAAGGGTTTAAAGAAAGAAAAGAAAAATGAAAAGAAGAACACGTACATTAATATTTGGAATCTCCAAAGAGGCAAAGGTGAATGGGAAACATGTTGGAAAATGTGGGTTAGCAGTTTGGAACAAAAGTAGCTTGTAGATAATATAGAAGCTGCTTGCTATTTATTTATCATTTTTTAAACTCTTACTTTCTATCTTAGAATCATTACTACATATTGGTTCCAAGGCAGAAGAGTGATAAGGGCTAGGCAATGGGGTTTAAGGGACTTGCCCAAGGTCACACAGCTGGAAAGTATCTGAGGTCAGATTTGAACTAGTACCTCCTGTCTCCAGGCCTGGCTCTCAATCCACTGAACCACCTAAGTGCCCTCTATGTCATTAATATTTTATTTGAGAAAGTGGTTGGGAGCCACTGAACATGGCAAGTACCAGAGAGATCACTAAAAACTGAAACTGATTATATTTTGCCAATATGATTACATTTTGCTAGTGTCTTGTTACTGATCTGGAAGTCATTCAAAAATCAGTTATCTGAGTAGACTCAGACCCCTGACTTCTTTGAAAAAAGGTGAAAATTAATAATAAACAAAGAAATAAAAATGGCGGGGAATGAAAGCATCTCCAACCTGACCTACTGAAACAAGCTTTTGAGATCAACAAAGGAAAACGGAGAGAGATGGAAGAACAGATATTGACAATCACCATTTCCTAGGGAAGCTTAGTTGATATAAATCATTTCCTATGAAAGAGACCAAAAGAGGCTAGAAATTGACTCAGAAGGTAAATAACTTGATCTTGACAAATGGAGAGATATGGTAGCTAAGGACAACGGAGTCTCAGAACACGGACTGTTTTGTTAAAATCATGTGGGAGAGGATGGGGGAAGATAATGAGCATAATCTGCTGATAAAATAACAAGAAAAATAACTTGACAGGAAGTTTGGGGAGAGATCCTGCTGTGAACAAT
>NC_077233.1:90340979-90380909 GCF_027887165.1 Monodelphis domestica
CCAGATTTGAATTTAAGTCTTACTGACTCCAAGTCCTGCTAGAACTTCCCCAACTTGACTTTCCCCAAACCCTGGAGAGCTGGGCCAAAAGGGAGTAATAATTAAGTATGTGTGTGGGCTGTTGGGGTGGGGGCGGGAACACTCAGCTTCAGTGACAGATATATGGAGTGGTGTAAACCTGGGGCTTGGAGCCAGGAGATCTGAGTTCACATCCCAGCCCCGTCATTTCCCTTCTCTGGCTGAGCTAGATGACTTTTAAGGTTCTTCCGGGTCTATGTCCTTCACATGCTCTAAGATTCCTCCTACCTCTAGATTTCTTTTTCTTTCTTTCTTTCTTTTAAAATTTTCTATATTTTATTCCATTAACAAATCTACACATAAGTTTTCCAAGGTTACATGATTCATGTTGCCTCCCTCTCCTCTTTCCTCCCCCCTCTCATAGCTGACAAGCAATTCCACTGGGTATCTCTAAAATTCTTTGATTCTATTTATTGTTCACTTGTTTCAATCATTTCTGACTCTTTGTGACCCCATTTGGGGTTTTCTTGGCAAAATTCCTAGAATGGTTTGCTGTTTTCTTCTCTAGTTCATTTAAAAAAAATTTTATTTTAAAAATATTTTTCCATGTTTACATATTTCTTTCCCTTCCCTCTACCCTCCCACCTCCCAGATCCAATCAGCATTTCCACTGGGCTATACAAATGTTATCACTTATGCCTATTTCCATATTATTCATTTTTGCAAAAGAGCAATATTTTAAAACCAAACCACCAAATCATATCCCCATTGACCCATGTGATCAGGCAGTTTTTTCTTCTTCTGTGTTTCTACTCCCACAGTTCTTTCTCTGAATGTGGATAGCATTCTTTCTCATAAATCCCTTGGGATTGTCTTGTATTAGCAAAGTCCATTACATTGTATTGTTTCACAATGTTTCACTTTCTGTGTATAATGTTCCCTTGGTTCTGCTCATTTCACTCTGCTCAGTTCATGGAGGTTCTTCCAGTTCACATAGAATTCCTTATATGATATGATATTTTAAAGGAATTCATTATTCCTCTTAGCACAATAGTATCCCATCATCAACAGATACCACAAATTTATTCAGCCATTCTCCAACTGAGGGACATCCCCTCATTTTCCTTTTCCAATTTTGAACCACCATAAAGAGTGTGGCTGTGAATATTTTAGTACAAACATTTTTCCTTATTATCTCTTTAGGGTACACAACTAGTAGTGGTATGACTGGATCAAAGGGTAGGCATTCTTTTAAAGCCTTTTGGGCATAGTTCCAAATTACCTTCTAGAATGGTTGGATCAATTTACAACTCCACCAGCAATGCATTAGTGTCCCAATTTTGTCACATCCCCTCCAACATTTACTATTTTCTTTTACTGTCATATTGGCCAATCTGCTAGATGTGAGATGGTAATCATTGTTTTGATTCGCATTTCTCTAATTATGAGAGATTTAGAACACTTTTTCATGTGCTTATTGATAGTTTTGATTTCTTTATCTGAAAACTGCCTATGTGTCCCTTGACCATTTTGTCAATTGGGGAATGGTATGACTTTTGTATATTTGGCTTAGCTCCTTATAAATTTGAGAAATTAGACCTTTGTCAGAGGTTTTTGTGATCATTTCCCCCCCAATTTGTTGCTTCTCTTCTAACTTTGGTGCATTGGTTTTGTTTGTACTCCATTTCATTTTACAGATGAGGAAACTAAGGCAAATAGAGTTAAGCGATTTGCCTAGAGTCACAAAGCTAGGAAATGTCTGAGGCCATATTCAAACTCAAGATGAGTCTTCCTAAGTACCAGATTCTAACTGCTCATGATTATGTTTCCCACATTAAAAATTGCAAATTTATTTGCTTAGCATTCAAGGTCTACCATAATCTGGCAAACACTTCTAGCCTTGTCTCCCATTGTTTCCTGCCATACATGCATGTCTCAGGCAAATTACTTCTCTCTGTCCCTGGTATCTCTTATTGAGGACTTCTGTGGGAAGGGGAGGAGACTCAGGATTCCTCCTGTGTGCCTGCTCTGGAAACATGAATATATCTCTTCTGTGAATGTCCCAAGAATTTAAAGGTCAACAGTTTAAATGGCAAATATGAAGGATGAAATCCAAAGTGTCAATAAGTCTCTGAAAATGGTGAAGATTCTGGTTTGAATAATGATGAAGTGAGGGCTAGAAGAAAAGGTCACACTGAGTAGGAGAGAGTAAGGGATGGAAGGGGGAAATAGTGATAATCTGAGGGAAGCCAGCTAGTGATAGGAAAAAGGATTTGTCTGAGAGAGTAGATCTGAGAGGAGGATCTGAGGCAGGAAGAATTGGGGGTCTGAGGAAAGAAGGAGTAAGTATTTGAGAGAGGAGGGTGAGGGTCTAAAGGATGAGGAAATATGGTCTCATGGAGGAGAGAGAATAGGGATCTACTTGAAGGAAGAGGGTCTGAAGGATGAAGGAATAAGGTTTGATGGAGGAGAGAGAATAGGGACTTGAAAGAGGAGATCTGAGACAAAAGAGTGAGAATCTGAAGGAGAAAGGAGTGATGGTCTAGAGAGGGGAAAATACGGTATAAGAGAGGTCTGATGAAATCTGATAGAAGATAAATTGGACAGAAGGAAGGTCTGAAGGAGGAAGACATGAGCTGAGGGAGGAGACCAGAGGTCCTAAGCAGGAGAGAATGCAAGTTTAAAAGCAGGAAGATCTGAAAGAAGTGGGGGGTAAGGATGTCAGAGAGAAGAATGAAGGTGGAAATCAAAGTATGAATGAAGATGGAGTGGGATTCTGAGGGAGGAGAAAGGAAGGAACTAAGCTGCAAAGAGCAGAGTAGGGATCTGAGGAAGCCTGGAGTGAAGGCCACAGGGAGAAAGGTTTGAGGGAAGAAAGAAGGTGGATCTGAGAGAAGAAAAAATTAATAATAGAGGGAGGAGAGAAGGTGCACCAAGAGAGAACAGAATAAAGATATGAAGCTGGAGGGTTCAAGGGAGTTTGGAAACAGGGTCTTTTAGTCAGTCAGTAAGCATTTATTAAGCCCCTACTAGGGGGAAACTAGGTGTTGTAGTGAATAGAACACTGTAAACCTTAAAACACCTGGGCATGCAATCAGGAAGAGTTCAAATCTGGCTTCAGAAACACACTACCTGTGTGACCCTGGACAAGTCACTTGATTCTGTTGACCTCGGTTTCCTCATCTGTAAAATGAGCTGGAGAAGGAAATAGCAAACTACTGGAGTATCTTTGCCAAGAAAATTCCAAGAAGCTCACAATCTAAATGAATTAGGGCATAAGAGAAGTTAACAAAGGCTGTCTTCTTGGATCCAATACATGTCAGATGATTTTCCAAGGTACTCTGTAGCTGACAACTGGGACTCCCATCTGCTGATTCATTTGGACACAAATGATAATGCCAGGAGTGGAGAAAAATTATGAAGTCTTAACCAAAATACTGAAGACCACAGAGGTACAGGTCATGTTTATTTTCATTGCTACCAATTGAAAGTAATACCCTGGGGGCAGCTAGGTGGGTAGAGTGCCAGGCCTGGAGTCAGGAGAACTTAAGTTCAAATCTGACCTCAGGCATTTTCTAGTTGTATGACCCTGGGTAAGTCACTTAACTTTGATTGCCTAGCCCTTACCACTTGTCTGTCTTGTAATTGATACTAAGACAGAAAGGAAGGAAGGAAGGAAGGGAGGAAGGAAGGAAAGGAAGGAGGAAGGAAGGAATGAAGAAAGGAAGGAAGGACAAAAGGAAGGAAAGAAAGGAAGGAAGGAAGAAAAAAAAAGAAAGAAAGAGAGAGAGAGAGAGAAAGAAAGAGAAAGAAAGAAAAAAGAAAGAGAAAGAAAGAAAGAAAGAAAGAACCTTAGGAAAGAAGGACGATTTGGGAAATGAATTCTACTTAGGAAAAGCCTTCCAGATGTGATCGATGTGTGGATTTGTATTGCTTGACTGTGCTTGCTTCTTATAAAGGAGAGCTTTTTGTGTGTGTATATGGGGGTGGGAGTCTGAAAGACTGATAGTGTTAACAAAAAAAGAACATGAGTGCTTAGAACAGAATAGAAGGAAGTTCAGTGGGAGACAAAGAGGATAGCTTTGAAACTCACAAGTCAAATAATATTCATGTATTATTGTTGTTTATTTCCAACTCTCTGTGACCCCCTTTGAGGTTTTCTTGGCAAAGACACTGGAGTGGTTTGCCATTTCCTTCTCCAGTTCACTTTACAGATGAGAAAACTGATGCAAAAAGGGTTTAAGTGCCTTGTCCAGGGCCACATAGCTAGGAAGTGTCTGGGGCTAAATTTGAAGTCAGGTCTTCCTGTCTCCAGGTCCAGCACTCTATCCATTGTGCCACCTTACCACCAGAGGCTTGGCTAGGAATTCGAGGCTGGCCCTACCTGTCCCTTTCTTCTTTCTGCCCCCTATCAAACCTGTGCCTGAGCCATAACCAGGCACTTCAGCCCAGGCTGGGGCAGTTGTACATCCTCTCTTCCATCGTGACTGCTGTTCTCTGGCTTCATCTCACCACCGCTGAGGATTCTGGGGAATGGGCATCCTTCTCCTATATAACTGCACCAGAAGGTGGGACTGACTGTCCTTGGGGCAACCTCACCTTCCCTGCATTGATTTTATACAAGGTGAAGTGTCAGCAAGTTATGGCTCTGTGCAGACTGCCTGCAACCAGCCTTGGCTTTCCTGGCCAGATTCTGACCATCCCCTACAAGCTCTCCCTATTATATCCGCCTGTGCCCTTGTCCTCCTCAGCCCCTTTCTTCTGGTTCAAAATTACCCTGCAGGTTTCCCAGCCTGGTGTCACTGGCAGAGCACAAGATTCAGGCAGGGTTCAAATACCTGCTCTAGCAGTTTCTGAGTGACCAAAGGTTGGTCACTGAATGTTTCTGAGTCTCAGTTTCCCAACCTGTTCATCAAATTGTCTCAACATTAGTAGCTAAGTTTTAAAATTACTGGAGGTTCAGGGAAATGGTTGGCTCCTAATCACCAAGCCCATACATATCAGAGGTGGGATTTGAACCCATCTCCCTGACTCCAGGCTTTGAGCTCAATCCACTACAAAGCTACCTCTCTGTAAAACAGTGAAAATGAGCCTTGAATTCCCTATCTAGTGTAAGGTTATTACGAAGAAAGCACTCTGAAAACCGTGCTTGTTTAGTGGTTTTCAGTCTGTGTCTGAATTTTCAGACCCCTTTTAGGGTTTTCTAGGCAAAGAAACTGGAGTGATTTTGTTTCCTTCTCCAGATGATTTTTTAAAACCCTTCCCTTCAGTCTTGGAATCATACTAAGTATTGTTTCTAAGGCAGAAGAGTGGTAAGGGCTAGGCAATGAGGATTAAGTGACATATCCATGGTCAGTCACATAGCTAGGAAGTGTCCAAAGTCTGATTTGAACCTAGGTCCTCCTGTCTTTAGGCCTGATTTTCAATCCGCTGAGCCACCAACTTGCCCCCTCCAGCTGATTTTACAGATGGGTAAACTGAGGCAAACAGGGTTAAGTGACTTGCCCAAGATCACACAGCTAGGAAATGTGTGAGGTTGGATTTGAATTCAGGTCTTCCTGACTCCAGGCCAAGTACTGCACCCATGTGTGAAAACCTTCTAGCCCTACAGAAACGTAAGTAAATATCTTTTGTCCTTTTTGTACCTCAAGAATTCTTATGACCTCCCTGTGTCCCTGAAACTGTGGACCCAACCCTTCCCCCTCATCTCTCCTGTTTCCACCTACAGATAGTCCTCTTTCAAGGTTCAACTCAAATGCCACCACTTTCAGGAAGTCTTCTATGATTGTCTCTTCTTGGAGATAAGAATTTTCTTTCTTTGGATCTCACGTAGTCCTCTGTGGTTCATTGATCACTGATTTTTTAAATAGGTCTATTTCTTTTATTTTTTTCCCAATTACACATAGAAACAACTTTCAACAATTATTTTCTGTGACTTTTTGTGATTCTAATTCTGTCCCCTCTTGAGACGATAAATGATCCAATAGTGGTTAGATCAATTGTGCCATGCAAAAGATATTTTCATATTCCCTCTGTCAGAGAAGACATTCAAGAAAAGACTCAGAAAGGAAATAAAAGTGAAAACTGCTGTGCTTCCCTCTCTATCTCGCCTTGGACAGTGCCTTCTACAGCGATGGACAGCCTTCTTCATCGGGAGACCCTTGAGATTGTCTTGGGTCCTTGCATTGCTGAGAACTGTTTAGTTTTTCTCAGTTGATCATTAATAACTGGGGTTTTGAGTCACCTGAGCCTTCTGAGGACAGGCTCTCTATCTTATCTAGACTTTGTAACTTTGTACCCTCCCTGGCTTCCTCCCTCTCCTTCATCCTCTCCATCACAGAGCTTGCAACACCTGGGTTATGTAATTAAGTAAATGGAACTGAACTGGATGACAGCCCCCTTCTCTGAGTCTCTGTGACACTGACCATGGCCCTGACCCTCGGCTCAGCATTATCAACTTGTGTGTTGTTGATACACTTTTTATACTTGTGAGTGTCACCTCTTTCTCCCTATTTGCTCTACAGTGTCCCGCCAAAGATTGTCACCTTCCTGAGGGGAGGCTCTGGTCTTTCTAGATTGTAACCCCCCAAAAAATCAGAGCTTAAGTGAGAAATATCCCCCATAAAAATAGCTGGCAGAGCAGCAAGGACCCCGAATTAGGCATGAGAAGACCTGAATTTGATCCTGGCTTTGTAACTTTGGAAAAAACCACCATATTCCTTTAGGCCTCAGTTTCCTCATTTGTAAAAGAAAGAGCTTTGATGAGATGGCCATAGGATCATAGATTTAGGGCTGTAAATCCAACCCCCTCATTTTATAGATGTGAACATCTTTCCCAAGGTCATACAGATAAGCTGGAAGGACCAGATGCTCTGACACCAAGTCCTGGACCCTTTGCACAATGCTTTCCATTTCATGATCTTACAAATCCTGGAATCCTAGGAACTCCAGAAAAACAGGATCTGGGTTGGTTTCTTTGTCTTCCCTGGGAAGGGCCTAGGCTTATTCCTCCTCTGTCTTGGCCTGAGCATAGCTGGGCATTCTTGGGTGCGGCTCAGAGGACAGTAACTTCTCTAGGTTATGGCAGGATTAAAAAAAAGGGGGGCATCACATTGAACACCAGAGGGTGCCACTTACCCATTCTAAGGTCCAAGCCGGGGCTGGTCACTCAACAACAGATTACAGGCTCTGGCTGGTTCAACTAGCTGGGGAATGGAAAGAAGGATGACCAGGTCATAGGAATGAGAGGTTAAACTGTCTTGGAAGTCTGATGGTATAGAGGTGTCAAAGGCCAGTGGGATACCAGTCTCAGGCAAAACTCCTCAAACTGCCCAAACCAGATGAAAATATAACTGGTGTGTGTTCTAAGAAAACATTGTGGCCGGGGGACTTCATTTCCCAGCATTCTTTATCTTCCCGGGGTCCCCCTTGTCTTGGGTCCCTGTGTTGTGCCCTTGCATGGATTTTTAAATAAATTTTGCTAAAACTCATGCTGCAGGGCTTTTGGACTTTTGCTTTAGCTAGAGCACTGCAGATGTGGGTCTCTAGCTCTTTGCTCTGCTCACTCTGAGCACTCTCACTTTGTTGTTATTAAATCCTATGCATTTAAATTCTTGGAGTACTCATTCATTTTTAGTCTTACACTGATAAATGTTTAATAAAAAATTAAAAGATAATACAACATAGATAATGGCAATTTGTGGTTTTCTAAGGCAATATGAGGTCAGCAGAAATTCTTTTTATTTGAGTTTGACATCACTGGAATAGAGAACTCCCAGATGAAGAAACTCTTATCAAAGGAGGTTAGTATGCTCTATATATACTTTATAGTGATCAAGTTGCCTCAAACTCTGACTTGCCTAAGGTCACATAACCAGTATTTGTCAAAGGTAGGACTTGAATTCAGGTCTCCTTGGATTTTAGGTCAATTCTCTATCCACTCTGCCAGAGAAGAGAATGAGTTCTGTTTTGTATATGTTGAGCTGGAATGCCTATGGGATGTCCAATTGATGATGTTCAACAGGCAGTTGGTGTGTAGTACTGGGGTTATGAAATTATTGTATATCTCTCTGTGCATATTATTACTTATGTGTTTCTGTACATGTTGTGTCCCCCTTATACAATGTAAGCTCCTTGAGGACTTCAAAATGAGGCACTTAATTGTTTATTGGATTCAGTTGAAGAGGTGAATCTGAGAGTCATCTGCTGATGACTCCGAAATAGAACACAGAAGCTGATCGATTCACCAAGAGAGAGGGCATAGAGCCATGTTGGTGAACTTATGGCACGTGTGCCAGAATGTGCCAGAGGGGGCTGCTCCCTTCCCCTTCTCCATGCGTACCTGAGGATATTTCTCATATCACCCATCCCTCTGCCAAGTAGTCCAATGAGAGCACTTCCTCCTTCCCTTGTTTGAGATAAGGGGAGTGACTCACATATGGCATTTTGGGTACTTGGTCTCTAAGGTTTCTAAAAGGTTCACCATCACTGACATGGGAAAAGAAAAAAAGAGAACTCAGGATAGAACCTTGAGGGTCACTCAGTTAGGGGATGAGACCCAGTGAAAGACATCAAGGAGTAGTAAGAGAGGAAAACAAGGAAAGAGCAGTGTGTCTCAGGAAAAGGAATGGTTAGTAGTGTCCAATTCTGCAGTGAGGCCAAGATCAATGAGGTTTTATTTGCCCCCTCTTTGCTCCTTCCTCAGATTATCGCATATATGCTGATCTGTATACAAATTGGGTCTCCTTTAAAGAATGTATACTTTCAGACTTTAGAGGTACTGTCTGAAGAAAAGGATATTCGAAGCAAAACCTGGCTTTTGAGCAGGAGAAAAGCCTTATTTGGCCCCTATCTTAATCAAGAGTTCACTGTTGGGGGACAGCTGGGTGGTTCAGTGGATTCAGAGTCAGGCCTATAGATGGGAGGTCCTAGGTTCAAATCTGACCTCAGATACTTCCTAGCTGTGTGACCCTGGGCAAGTCACTTAACCCTCCTTGCCTAACCCTTACTGCTCTTCTGCCTTGGAACCAATATACAGTATTGACTCTAAGACAGAAGCTAAGGGTTTAAAAAAAAACAAAAAAAGAGTTCACTGTTGGCTGTTTGTTAGGCGTAGCCTATTTCCCTCTCTCTAAATCAGGGGCAATTGATATAATAATATATAATATGTATAATTTTATGTATTTGTATCAATAACATGGCATATAATCATATATTTATCCTAAAATATAATAGATTTCAATAATATTTCTATAAACAACAATACTATATTATAATGTGTAATATATTTACATGATATATGAAATAGAATTCATATAATATATAAATATAATTTATACATTCACATAATATTAAAAGATGGTTTACATAATATACAATAATTTTAATGATGTATACTATAGAATAATTTCTATATAATGTTATATTAAAATGTTATTTCACATATGTATATGTAACATTTAAATGTATATGTTTCCTACAATAATACATAACTTATAAAATAGCTGCTTCCCCAAAACAATGGCTTCTGCCATGGCTATTCAATGCTTGGGTCACAGAATATCTGAGATGAAAGGATCCTTTGGGCACAGACCATCGAATATTGGAAGGGAGCTGAGAAGTCACCTAGTACAACTCTCTATACAAGATCAGGAATTCTCTCTGCAACACTGACAAGGAATCACCTGGCCTCTGCTTGAAGACCTCTGCTAGTAGAGAACCCATTACCCTTGAGCCAGTCCTTTCTACCTTAAAGAAAACTAAACCAAAGCCAGAGTTTTTCCCAATATGGCGACCTGCATTAAAACCTTCCTAAGAGCAAAGAAAGGCAATTAAGTGAAAGGAATAAACCCAAGAGCAACCATGGCACCAAGCGTGCTCAACATTCTGCATCTGGATTCTCCCAGCTCTCTACTGAAAGAAAGAATGTTTCATCATCTGTTCTGAAGGACCAAGACTATGCATGCCAGCCAATCTGAGCTCCGCTGCTTTTCTCTCTTGTTTTCATTCATATGGTTATAGTTCTTGTATATTCATCTCTTGGTTCTTCTTATTCCACTCTGTATCAGTTCATGTGGGCAGGTGGGTCTTCCCAAGCTTCTTTGAGTCTCGTCTATTCATTTTTGAATCAAGAATATTCCATTATGTTCTTATAACATAATTTTTCCAGTCATTCTCCAGTCAATAGGCATCTACTCCATTTCTGTCTTTTCACCACCCCCCAAATTCTTTCACAACATTGTTTGATACGGATATAGCACATCTAAGAATAGATGTCTATAACTACACATAAATAGGGCAGCAGGGTGGCACAGTGAATAGAGTGCTGGGTCTGAAGTCAGGAAAACCTGAGTTCAAATTTGGCATCAGACACTTACTAGCTGTGTGACCTTGAGCAAGCCACTTAACCCTGTTTGCCTCAGTTTCCTCATGTGTAAAATGAGCTGGAGAAGGAAATGGCAAACTACTCCAGTATCTTTGCCAGGAAAATTCCAAATGGGATCATGAAGGCTCAAACAAGACTGAACAACAATATACATAAATATGTATATGTACATGCATGGATATGGAAATACGTATGTATGTGCATTCATGTTGTCTGCCTTTTGGTCTCTGAACTCCCTGAGGTCTACGCCTGATAATACAATCATTATTCAAAAGGTAGGAATGATTTCATGACTGCCAAAATAGCTTTGAGTTGTCACAGCTCTATGAAAAGAATATCTATGGGCATCTTTCCCAAGAATATTGACCATTTCAGTCTTTTGTTCAGTTGATGAGTATGAACGGATGGCTCAAGCTTTTTGAAAATTGTATTTCTCTCATTAATGATTTGTAGCATTGCTTTGTAGAGCCATTGAGAGCTGTAATGACTCTTTTTTTTAAAAACCCTTACCTTCTGTCTTAGAATCAGTACTATGTATTGGTTCCAAGGCAGAAGAATGCTAAGGGTTAGGTAATGGGGGTTAAGTGACTTGCCCAGGGTCACACAGCTAAAATGTGTCTGAGGCCACATTTGTACTCAGGACCTCCTGTCTCTGGGTCTGACTCTCAATCCACTGAACCATCCAGCTATCCCTGTAACAAATGCTTCCTTTGAAAATCGTTCATAGGATCATGGATTTAAAACTAGAAGGAACATTGGAAGCTCTTTAGTCTGACTCTCATTTTATAATTGAGGAAACTAAGCCTCAGAGGGCTTTAGCGGCTTGCCCAAGGTCACAATGCAACTACACGTTGGAAGATTTGAACCCAGATCTTCCTGATGCCAAGTCCAGCATTCCCTTCATTATGGACTACTGGCTGGTTTGTTTGTGTCTTCTTGGATCACTCATTTCTCAGGGAATGACCCATTATTCTATATATTTGTGTCAGTTCCTCTACTGCAGGGCTCTCAAGGGCATTCTCATTGGTAGGAAGTTTTCCCTTGTTTATATCATGTCTAAAACCTAAATCTACCACTCTGTCACTTTGATCCTTTGTCCCTAGTTCCTGTCTGGGCCCAAACAGAGCCAATGCCATCCTTCTTCTGTGTGCTGGCTTTTCACACGCTCGAAGACACAGGTTAGGCCTCCCCCTTCCTTAAGCTTATTGCCTCCAAAGGATTGACTTCATTCTGCATCAGACCACCATTTTGGGGCCAAGTACTGGTCTAATTGTTTTCCAATATGAAGATAAGCAGAGGTACGATATAGATTGATAAACAACATACGAGCTCCCGGATTGGACAGTCTGCCAATGGGAAAATCTGGTAAACAGCCTCCTCATTTGTTTATGTCGTGAGGTGTCCATCAAAGTAATTGGCAAACAAATTGGGTCACTGACCACCAATTAGAGCCAGAGTGTAAGCAGCCAACACCCATTGCTGGAATTATAAGAACAGCCTCCCCCACCCCTAATGCCCCCAGCCCTCAATCTTCCATCTTAGATGGCGGCCAGACCAGCCATGGCCCTGTTCCTGCACTGGAGACTCCAGCATCCCCAGGCACTGCTTGAGGGCGGTGCCAAGGGACTGACTGGACACTCCTGCGGCAGCGGCTCCCAGGGTGGCACACAAGCAGAGTGGGGGTCTTGTAAGCCTGGGACACCAGATTACAACTGGCTCCTGGTGGGGTGGATGTTTGCACTGCCTGATAGACAATAGAGACAGACGTTTGCACACGTTTGACCCACGTCAGAGACGCGTGAGTCTAATGAGTGTTTCTGCTGCACCAATTAGCCCGGGTCCCCTCAGGGGTTTTGTGCCCATCTTGCTGCCTTCCCAAGCCTTTCCTCTAGGCCCTTCAGGAAGGGGCCACCTCCAGAACCCTTGCTGTCTTGGTTGCCCTCCCTCCCCATCACCCCAGGTTTCCCAGTGGAGGACGGAGACTCAGAAAAGGAAGGAGACTCGTCCAAGGATGCCCAGAGATCTTTGTGGCAAAGGCGACTTGCACAAGACCAGACTTGCTGGCCTCCAGAGGTCCCAGACCTATTTCCACCTGGAGCTCATGAGGCGATAAGAGTCAAGATACTCTGCCATGCCAGGGCTAGCCTTGAAACTCCTCTGGCCTGGGGTGAAACCTTTCCTATTCCATCCCTGACACTCTCCCCAGGTGGGCCACTGGGGCAGAGAGTGCCACTCGCAGACTCCTCCCCCTTTCTAAGAGGATATTTACATGGAGTTTAAAAGTTCTCCAAGGGAACCGATTTCATCTGAAACCTGAGAGAAGGAGGTCCAGAGAGGTTGTGACTCGCTCAGGTCACACAGCATCACAGGGACATTTGAACCCAGGCTTTCTTCAGCCTACAGTACCACGCTGTCTTTGCCCTAAACTCCCTTTCACCTGAGGCCTAAGAGGGGTGGGAGTGACCTGTCAAGGGATGGTTTACCTGAGTGTCAGAGCTAAGAAAAAGGCCTGCCAGCCTTGGCCTCCCAGGAAGGCCCTCCCACAAAGATGGTCCTGTGGCCGCTCTGCCAGAACTTCCTTGGGGCAAAGCCATCCTCTGGGCCCTGAGAAGGCCTTTCTTTTGGGATTTCCCCAGCTGGCAGCCACCCCACAGGGCTTAAACTGGATTTTTCCTGTTGCCTTTTCCTCTGGCCCCTTAACTAACTGACAGGTGCCCCAAGGTCCCTTTGTGGCGCCCAGGCCTGGGCTCTAATGAGAGCCTGGTGCCAGCTCCTGGGGCTGTCTGCCCCGGGAGAGGGTGGCCCGGGGCCAGGCGGGCAGGGAGGCTGGGCGCTGGGGAGTCCGGGGGGCCCAGAGATTCCCCGCAGAGGCTCGGTGTTTGGTAGCATGCGAGAGACCCCTGGCCCCGAGGCCCAACTCCACAGACTGTGGCCGCTCTCCGGCCACGCTGCTCGCGGGGTTGGGCCTCTGGCCCCTTCGAAGGACGAGCCCTCCGGCCAGGCCCGTCCCCTCCTGAGAGCCGTCCGCGCAGGGCCCACAGAGAAGCTCACTCCGCCTCAGTTTTCACTGACTTTTATTGTTCTGAAGGTCTGCGGTGTGTCGGTGGGGGCTGGAGGTCGGAGTTTCCAAGCTTGGAGCTCACTTGGACAGAGGACTGGAAATGCAACCTGTGAGAGGGCTGGTCCCTCCCCCGGCCGCTCCGCGGGAGCCAAGATGGCTGAGCCTCGGGCCTTCCGGGGGCCTGGGGGTGTGGGGGTGTGGGAGCTCCTGCCCACTCCCCGCCGGCATTTCCCACCGCCTGTGGGGAGGCCTCTGCGCGGCCCCACTTTCTCAGGAGCCGGCACTTGGCTCAGAAGGCTAGTCCTGAGCTCAGGGAAATGCACCTCACGTTGCCTCAGCCCACTCCTCACTCCCCTCCCTCAGGGACTGGGGAGGGGGGAGGGGGCTTCCGGCCAAAGGCTGCCAGCTCCCACCCTGAAGGCTATTCCTGTCTCCTGCTGCTTCCGATGCCTTGGAAGGGCTTGGCACCAGCGGCTCTCTCATCTTCCCAGCTCCCTGCTTAGGAGCAGCCGGGGTTCTCCTTCCAGGGTGGACGAGCCAGGGTGTCAGGGGAGAATGCGCTCCTCCTGCCATTTTCCTGACTCCACAGCCCCTGCTGGGGTGGCTGCGCCCCGGCACTAGGACCCGCCCGGTATGGAGAGGCGTCTTTGCTCTCTGCTCATCTCTTGCCCTGCCGGCTGGGGCTGGGCTCTTGGGTGTGCAGTCCTTGGATACCAGGCAGCCCAGGGAGCTCCCAGACCACAGACGAAGGATGCTCGTAGGTGGCATTTCTCAAAAAGTCCGTGTCCCATCTGTGGCCCAAAGCCTTCCGCCTTAGCTGTCCCCCTCCTCCCGGATTGGCCATCAGCTCCCCTCCACTAACTCCCAGGCAGAAGGTGCCAACCAGGCAGAAGCAGGAAGTTGGCAAGACGGGGCTACGGGTGACTGGTTTCGGGGGTCTGCCTGCACCCCCCAGACCCAGAAGAGCCAGTCGTAGGGGAGCCTGAGCCTGCAAAGCCGGCCTTGGTCCCCGTTTACCCAGCCTGGGTTGAGACTGGCTGGAGCCACAGCTTTCCTGAAACAGCTGGGGGACTCCTGCCTCTCAGATCCCACGCTGCCAAGGGAGAGCCCCACTGGTAGGGTGGAAGGAACAGAATGCACGAGAGGGGGACGCAGGAGCCAGAGGAAGCCCTTGCAGAGACCTCTGGGTCCCACTGTCAGCTGACCTTCGGAGAGAGCTGTTGGGGCTCCCCGAGGAGCACAGGTGTAGCCCTCTTGGATAGGGGAAGGTCAAGGCCTTAGAGACGGGCCAGCCTTTGGCTGCTTAAAGGGAGCCCCTCTCCCCCAGGTCTCCCCATCCCTAGATTCTCCCTTTTCTGGCTGAGAGTAGTAAATCTCTCCCATCCCACACGTAATTCCCCTAGCAGTGGCGCCACGGGGGAGTCCCAAGAGGGCTCAGGTGAGCTCTGAGTCAGCCTCTTCCCAGAGGTGATGGACACCCATTTTCCTTCCCAACTGGCTGGACAGGGGGTTGGCCGGAGGCCACTGGCCTTTTCCTAGTTCTCTCTACCAAGGGCTGAATTTCATGGTCTTTACAAATAGGCTTCTCCTTGGCCCCAGGGAGGAGAGGCATCTGGGGCCAGGAAAAAGTCTCTGAATAGGGGCCATCTCCCTCCCTTCCCCTGCAAATTGGTTTCTAGACCCTCCATGGATAGGGGGACCCGGTGGCAGGGGGGCCAAAGGGATAAAGATACCTTTGGCCAGCAGACAAGAGAGGAGGCATGGGGATCCAGGGCCTCAGGAGCATGAGGAGCATTTGGCCCAATCTTACCGAAAAGGTCCTCGGTCCTCTCTTAGAGCATGGGGTTGTCCCCTGCTGAGCCCCACCTCTCCGGGGGAGCAGTCAGCGGTGGAGACAATCGGAGGATATCCCAAGAGGCATCAGTCCTCCCCAGACCCCAGGAGGGAAGATGAAGGATGCCCAATGCCCGGCCTCCGTGGCCTCCACGCCCCGTAGGGAGAGAACCCAATGTACCAGCTGCTCCAGTGCTACCCCCTGCAGGGTCCCCACCCCTTTTAAAAAAGATCCTCCAAAGGGATAATAAAATTAAAGACAAAACACACATTGAGTGAAAAATGTCCTCCCTTCCTCCCCCCCCCACCAGCCTCGGGCCCGGGCAGCTTAGCAGTCCTAGCAGGCAATGGCACACGTGGGTGGGCGATGGGTGACCCCAGGCCGGGCTGGGTCCTAGTGGTTGCCACCGCTCTTGCCATTCCCAGAGATCCAGTCAATGATGATAAAACTCAGGCTCATGGTCATGAAGAGAACACCTAATCCTGCAAAGCATATGGCCTGTAAGCAGAAAAAGGGAGGGGTCACGGTCCAGGAAGGGGTGGGGAGTCCCTGCCCCCTCTGAGCTGGGGCCCCTGGCCACTGTCTACACAGGCTTGGGTCTCTGCCTGCAGGTCTAGTGGAGAGAGGCAGGGGGTGCCCAGGTACTCCCGTGGGGAGATGCCTCTCCTTTCCTTCCCCACTCCATTCAGGACCATGCTATCCCTGGAGACTCCTGCCATGGGAGCTGGGGGTGGTGTACCAATATTTTGGGGGTGGACTTCAGTGGCTCCTTGTCCTTGGGCACAATTCGGATGTAGAAGATTGCTGGAAAGATGAAGATCAGGCAGGGTGCGGAGGTGGCACCTAGAAGAAGAGAGATGGGGTGGGAAGAGGGAATAGCAGAAGGAGCTGGAACTATCTTCTAGCCTATGTTAGAAGGCTAATGGGATCCAGAGCCAGAAATAATCATTTAGTAAAAAACTCCTCAGTTTTAAAGATGGGGATACCTAGCTACCAAGAGGGCAAGTGACTTGCCTAAGGTCACACAGACATGGAAACAGAGGCAGAGACCTAGGCTCGTCTGACCTAGGCTCTCTGACCCCAAATCCAGTCTCCACAAATCACTCTAATTTTGATGGTGCTGATGTTTTAGCTGAATGTTTCCGCTTTTTTCCTTTTTTAAGAATCAATCTGGGGGGCAGCTGGGTGGCTCAGTGGATTGAGAGTCAGGCCCAGAGACGGGAGGTCCTGGGTTCAAATATGACCTCAGACACTTCCCAGCTGCGTGACCCTGAGTTAGTCACTTAACCCCCATTGCCTATCCCTTACCACTTTCTGCCTTGGAACCAATATACAGTATTGACTCCAAGATGGAAGGTAAGGGTTTAAAAATAAAAAAAGACTCAGTCTGCCCTATTTGGGTCTCTTAGAACCTCAAAGAAGGTTTTTTTAAAAAGCTACCAATTAGCCTTGGGAACGAATGGAGTAAACAGAAAAACAATGAGTTGCTTTTCCAAAGAGACACTGTTGATAGGTGCTGTTGTTTTGTTGTTTGGTCATTTTTCAGTTATGTCCAAGTCTTCATGACCCCATTTGAGGTTTTCTTGGCAAAGGTACTGGAGTGCTTTATCGTTCCCTGCTCTGGCTCATTTTACAGTTGAGGAAACTGAGGCAAACAAGATTAAGCGACTCACCCAGGGTCACACAGCTAGTGAGGCCAGATTTGAACCGACAAAGATAAGACTTCCTAGCTCCAGGCCACTTTCCACTGTACCATTTAGCTAATAGGTGCTAATGGCTCCTAAGAGGAGCAGCACCCATTAAATAAGCTGCCCCTTAGATGGAGAAAATGTGTGCCAAAAGGTGATGAGATTCCGTAAGAGCTAGACCTTTCTCCCTCTTGCTCTTCCAGACACCAGCTGGCTTGCCCAGGCTAGGATTCTCACCAATGATTCCAAAGATGCCCAGGATGTTGGGGGCAAAGATGACTAACAGGTTGATACAGGTCAACAGGATGACAGCAATGAGAGTGTGCCTGAGCCAGCTGAACTCTTTGTCCTGGAACAGCATCTGCTGGATGGCTCTCCGGACCTGGGGGCGGGGTAGAGAGGGAGATGGGTGAGAGTGAGCCAACCATAAGCCCTAGTCCCAGAGACGAGCTCTCCCGACGAGAGGAGATATAACTCCACTCCCTCAGCGTACACAATTCTCTAGTGAAGTGAGATTGACCCAGGGCTTCCCTCATAGATGTTACTGTCCCCTGAGAAAGGTCACTCAAGTATTATCCCCATTTTACAGATTAGCAGGGCTCATGGGGGATGAAGTAAAGAAGGAAACACAGCTTTCCTCTGACTTTTTAATGTCAACAAAACACTTTTCTCATAGCAATTCCACGAAACAAGGTGGTTCAAGTGTTTTTATTCCCATTTACAGATGGGGAAACTGAGGCTCAAGCATGTGTTCTAAATCACACAATAGGAGACCAGGATTTTAACCCAGATTTTTTAAAATTCCAAGTTCTGTGTTCTTTTTACTTATGGATGATCTTTTCACTTATGGATGGATATGGGTGATGATTTATTTATGGATAAGGGGCAGAACCCTTAGGGAGAGCTGTGCTTCCCAGGCTAGTTTTTGTGGTCTTCATATGTGATTCCTCACTTGAGGCCCTGGGGTGCTTCTTCACTCTTCCTGTCTCTTACCTCCCAACTCCATTAAAGGGCCAGAAATCATGGCAGAACATAAAGAATGCTTGATTTGGAGTCTACTTATTAGCTGTGTGTCCTTGGACAAGTTACCACCTCTCTGGGCCTCGGTTTCCTCAGCTGTAAAATGAGCTGGATGGACAAGGTGACCTCTAAAGTCCTGTCTAGTTGTGGATCTATAATCTTCCAAGCTATGATCTGATGATCTATGAGCCTGAGCTGTCCCTGATGGACTGGGGCCAACTCACCGGGAAAAGGACAATGGGGACAGTGAGGGTGACGGCAGTGAGCACAGCCACACGGACACACAGGATCAGGACATCAAAGGGGTCCACTTTGTTGTAAGTGTGCAAGAGCTCCGACTCCACCCGATCTGTGGGACATAGCTCCTGACACATAGTCTCATATGCCCAACCCAGTTAGAGGACACATCCCCTGGTCCATGGATTCCCACCTCCCAATTCCACCTGAGTCTGGAAGAAAACAGCATCAACCCACCCAGGTCTAGGGGATGCAGCCTCTGAGCCCCCGCCTCCCAGACTCACCTAGGTTTGGGGAGGATAGCCCCTGACCCCCGATTTCCTCTTCTCCCAGCCCATGGGGACCCACATTCTAAGCCGACTTCTATGCCTACTTTTCTCGTACCATAGAAGGTGAGGTAGCCAAAGAGGGCAGCCATGAAATACATCACATACATGACAGCAATGGACAAGTTGGATATGTGTTGCATCTTCTGCTTTGTGGGGCTGTAGGGAAGCAAGGGTTGGGTCAAGCTGGAGGGGACCCATCTCACACCAGAGAGCGCTCTCCCCTCTCCCCAGAGAGACAATGCCCAGGGAAGGAAGTCTATTCTTGGAGGCTGGAGTTGGGGATGGGGTGGCGAGGAAGGAGCAACATTAAGCAAGAGACAAAAGTCGTGTAGCCATAAAATATCAGAAGTGGGCAGGCCCTTAGAATCAACATAGATGGGTCCCACTCTCAGATTGATGTTTTACATATGCTGACTCATTTAACAACTTCAGGACAACGTTATCACTTTTTATGGGGAAAGTCATTGTTTGGAGGAGGAAACTGAGAGAGGCTAAGTGACTTGACTCTGTTCACATGGCTAGCAAAGACTGGAGGAAGGTTTTGAACTCAGATCTTTTTTTGTTTTAAACCCTTACTTTCTGACAGTTCTAAGACAGAAGAGTGGCAAGGGCTAGGCAACCGAGGTTAAAGGATTTGCCCAGGATCACACAGCTAGGCAATGTCTGAGGCCAAATTTGAATCCAGGTCCCCCAGACTCCAGGTCTGGCACTCTATCCATTGTGCCACTTAGCTGCCCTGAACTCACGTCTTTCTGACTCAAAAATCAGTTTTTGGTATACAATATTTCTTCATAGATCAGAGCCATAAGGATTCTTAGAATATGGGACATAAAGGGTCTAAGCTGGAGTCCTTATAGTTCATCTGCCCCACCCCACCTCCCATTTGTAAATGGGGAAACTGAGGCCCAAAGATATAAAATAGATTTGCCCTTATCACAACTAGGCAAAGACCTGGACTCAAATCTAGCTGTCCTAATTCTCAGAGCAGGGTTTTCTCCTTCATCTCCTACTGCCTTCTCAAGTAGCATCATGGAATGGCAATTTTTACAAATCAGAAAACTGAGACCCAGAGGAGGGGAAATTATTTGCCCAAGGTCTTACAGCTAATTGTAAGAGTGTGGATGTAAATTGAACTCTCTTAATTCTTAGGGCAGGGTTAATTCCATTCCTTCTCAGGTGGTGTTACAGGGTCATGAATTTAGAACTAGTAACTCAGAAGTCATTTTACAGATGAGGAAATTGGAACCTGTTAAGGTTCAGTGACTTGCCTAGGGTCACATAGGCAATAACAGAACCAGGATTTGAATCTAGGCGTCTGACCTAAAAGCCAAGGGTCTTCCCATTTCACCCTGATCATACTCACTCCCTGAGTTCTGTGTAGATGGGCAGCACCTCTGGGTGGCAGACGAAGGCAAAGGCCATGATAGGGATGGTGTATGCTGTCTGTGGAGAATATGAGGTGCTGTTGGCCCTGGGTGGCAAGGACCTACCCCCTATGCCCTGAGGGACCCCCAGCCAGGGCAGTACCCAAGGGCATAATACAAGGGGCTGATCCTTAGAGGGGAGGAACCCTCCCCACCTTGAGGGCTGGCACCCACCCAGCTGGCCCCACCTGACCCCAGCACACCTGAGTATTGAGGGTAAAGAAGCTGGGGGTACAGCTGTCAGTGTTGGAGGCCTGGATGAGGGGGTCCCCACCCGAGGAATCCTTCATGATGATTTGCACGTGGCTGGTATTGCCCGTCACATTGGCAGAGAATGTGGGCAGTGGGCATGAGATCTGGAACTTCTTGTAGATGACCTGGGAGAGTAAGGATGCTCCTGAGTACCCAGTGGAGGCACCATCAGCCCCCCTGTGCTCATGGTCAGTGAGGGAGCTCTGTGGAGGCCCACGGGCATCCAGTCAGAATTCACCCATCGTCATCTAGCTTCTTGCTCTTCCCCCGAAATAACTGGACAGCCATTTCTCCCCTGACGTTGGAGGTTCCCACAGCTCAGGACCACGTGCCCCCCTCACACCAGGGATCCCTGAAGAGAGGGGCCGTTCTTCCACCTCAGAGGTGGGTGCAGGGCTAGGGGCAGGGGGCCTCACTCACTGCAATCAGGAAGAACACCATGCAGCTGAGAGAAAAGCCACTGGAGTAGCCCAAGTATCCTAAGGGCAGAGATGGGAGGGTGAGAAGGGAAGGCCTGACCCCGTCCTCACCCCATCCCCATCGCACTCCCCTAGGGCACCAGGACCACTCGCTTCCCCACCCGGCCCTGCCTCCAGCGCGTCCCCCTGTGTCCCAGCCCTGGAGCCTCCTCTTACCCAGCTGCCTCATCAAAGCCAAGGGAAGGATGATGGTGACTGAGACCAGGATTACCAGGTAGTTCCCGTTCATGTACCAATCCCTGGAGGGAGGGGGGGGAGGAGAGGGCACAGAACAGAAGGTGTCAAAGCTGCCTCTCAAGAGGCTGGGCGGCCCCTCACTTCAGGGATGCCTGGCGTGAAGGGGGAGATCTGGTCCTGTCTTTGGTTTCCCATCCCAGGAGCCCCGGCCCCCTCAGCCTTCAGCCTGGATTCAGCCTCCCCCTTCGGACCCCAGAATGAGCCCCTTTGCAGGACGGGGGAGGAGAGGTCCAAGCTGGGGACCCTGGGGGGGAAGGGCTAGCGAGATGTTCTGGTGACCTGGGAATGACATCGTTCCTGGAGAAGTCTGATCCCAGTCTAGTTATTTGTTCCCCCAATTCTGAGCTCAGGCTCTCAGCCCCTCGGGGGCCAGGTCTAGAAGGGAACAGACCCCTCCGTGGTCCAGGGGGAGGTTCCTTGGGAGGGCAGGACCAGGGCCTTAGACTGGCAGGGATGGAGGGCCGCATTATGGGGCGTAATCTGGGCTATGGGGGGTTTAACCCCAGAGGCCTTGAGTTAAAAATAGCAGGAGCTTAAGAGCTAAACCTTCTCCCTGACCTCACCCTTTCTTGGACTAGCAGTAGCCCTCCTCCTCCCCAGGAGGGTGGAGGAGTTGCTGTTAGGCTCAGCACCCACAAACCCCCCTTCTTCCCCCCCCCAGTCCCCTGCAACAAACGGAACAAGGAATGGAGACGTCTATCCCTGGGCCAAAAGCGGGAGCTCTGGGAACCCTGGGATCCTTGGATCATAGAACAGTAGAGCTAGAAAGAGCCTCCGTGAGATAGCTGGCCCTCCAGCATCCCTCATTGTTCCTACGGGGAAACTGAGGCCCAGGGAGAGGAAAGGGCTCTTACAAGATCACAAAGTTAGTACGCAGAGCTCAAAAGGCTAAATGGAGTCACTGTTGGCCTCAGTGTTGGCTTGACCTGCTCATCTGGCTCCCTGCCTTTAACATGAATTCCCCCACTGAAGACAGGCTAGGAAGGAGAAAAAGAGCTGAAGGTCTAGGGGAGACTCGCTCCTCGGGCTACTCCTTCCCGAAGCGGGGCCCAGGGAGTACGGGGGACAGCGGAGAAGAACAGGGGTGGGAAACAGGAGAAGGAGAGGAGAAGCACACGGGAGAGAGGGCAGAGGAGGGAAAAGGGCAGAGAGGGACCGCCCCAAGTATTAATAACTAGCCCCAGGACTAAACTGGCTTAGGGAGGGGGAGGAGTGGGGAATTCCTGGCGCGTGGCCCCGGGCCCAGGGGTGTGAGACCAGGAGCAAATGAGCAGAGCAAACCAAGGGGAGGTCCTGGCCTGGAAACAGTCTGGCCCGGGATGTCACAGCCCCACCCCTTCCTCCTTCCCTTAGAGGGAAATGGGAACCTAACGCCTCCCTCAGCCGGCACCCCCTCCCCTTCTGGGGTCAGGCAGGGTGTCGGCCCCCCAGGACAAGGTCCCGTCTCCTCTCCAGCCCAGCCCCCTCCCTCCCAGCCCTCTTGCTCCCTCTCAGGACCCCTAGGCACCCCCAACCCCCAGGGCGAGGGAGGATTCTTACGAGGTTTTCTCAGGGAGGTTGAGGAAAGTCTGGATGACCAGGGGCACTTCTGACTTCACGATGTACAGGTAACTGGACATGGCTAGGAAAGAGGCCGATGGAGCGGTTGGGGGGACAGGGGGTCAGCCATCCCCAACCCATGCTCTCCATTGCTTTCCCCATGGCTCATAGTTTGGGGGAGTAATGAGCCCCGGCTTGGGCATCATTGGGCTTGTCACGATGAATGGGGTGCTTGTGGGCAACCCTAAGGGAGCCCCAGCCCCAGCCTCTTGGGGTCACAGGCGCCAGGCAAGAGGGGTCCACGGGACCAGAGTGAGACAGGACTTCAGAGATTCTCCAATCCAACCCCTCCATTTTACAGGTGGTAAAACTGAGGTTCAAAGGCAACTTGCCCAAATTCCCAGGATTTAGGGCCCTCCTTGGGAAAGTAGCACTCAGGGAGGTCAAATACTTTGCCTAAAGTGTGTGAGTGAAGCTAAGCGGAGGGGTGGCACCCATTCCCTCACCTCCAATGTTCTGTAGGGTGATAGCTATTGCCGCCATCAGCTTCCCTGGGGTCCCAAAGGCCCGAAAGCCCAGCTGCTCGTAGGCCCGGATACCTGGGGGATGTGGGAGATAGCCTTAGGCAGGGCGTCAGGAATAGGAGAAGGTCTGGCCCTCCAGCCTTCTACCAGAGCCCGGTACCTCAAGTCTGGAGGCGAGGCCTTCCCCTCTCAGGCCAGAGCCCTCCGGGCGGTGGTACATCTAGGAAGGCTTTTTGGAGGTAGAAGAGATTTGCTTTCTCAAGTACATCTGTCTCTTACCTACAATCCCTGAAGACTTGAGCAGCAAGTGGATGGAATAGCTGGACAGCAGGGCCACGCAGGTGAGGAGGAATCTGGGGCAGAGAAGGGATGTTAGTGGGAGAGACATGAGCCCAGGCACGGGCACCATCAGGATGGGAAAGCAGAACCATAATCAGAACCAGTATTTAAATAGCACTTTCAGGTTTGCAAAGCGTTTCTCATTTAATTTTCACACCAATACTGGGATAAAGGAAGTATTATTATTATTATTATTATTATTATTATTATTATTATTATTATTATTATCCCTGTTTTACAGATGAGGAAACTGAGAAAGACAAAAGCTTAGTGACTTGCCCAAGGGTTACCCATCGGGTAAGTGTCTGAGGCTACCTTTGAACTCAGGTCTTCCTGAGTCCAAGTTCACTGCACCACCCAGCTGTTTCTAAAGAGAAAAACAAACAAAACCTCCAGTACCGGAAATCAGGAGAACTACATTTTAGCCCAGTTCTGCCTCTAACTTCCTGTGTAACCTTAGGTGATGGAGAGGAGAATGTTTTTCATCCTTCATTTCAAAGAGGACCAATGACATCCCAAGGTAACACCTTGACTTTCTCAGGACTCGTATTTAAATGAGTCAAAGGGGCACAAAATCGTCCACTTCACTCTCTCTTCCAGAAGTCATCGAAGTCCAATGGGAAGACAAAAGCCAGGATGACTGGCGATGGCCCAGGATGCAGCGGATGACGTTGGTGTCTTCCATGTCTGACCAAGGATGATGATGACAAGAGTGTCCCAGAAAAGAAGTGGGGCCCAGTGGCTAGAGGACCAGTTTAGGGTTTCAGTCTTGCCTCTGACATATACTTTCCATGAGACCCTGGGGCAAGCCACAGGACCTCTCAGTGCCCCCGAAAGCTCCCTAAGATCATAAATGATGGACCGATTGCTGGTCTGCATCAGCAAAAGGAATTTCCCCATTGGGAATTCCTCACATTGACAAAACCACACCTGGACCAAAAGTCATCATCATCATCATTTGTGTCTCTATAGCCCTTTTCAGGCTATAAAAATGGATTCCTCCCGACCATTCTGGGAGGCAAGAACTTCAGTATCGTTATTCCTCTTTTGCAGATGAGAAATGTAGACTTTACAAAAGAGGAGGTGGTTGGCGTAGCGTTGCTCAGCTAAAGAATGCAGGCTCTACATTCAATGCTCTTTCCAAGACACTTTCTCTCTTTGAACCTCAGTGTCCCTACCAGGAAATCAAGAAGATTGACCTGGATGACTTCTGAGGTCTCCCTGGCTCTAACATTCTGTGTTTGGTGTCTTCATACCTGGCCCAGATCATACACTCAGGGGTTCTGAGGCTCCTAGACCTCACAGAGAAGTTGTGTTCAGTCTGAGGTAAGCTCACAGTCCTGAGCTCTGTTTTCTGTACCCAAACTGGGGTACTGAAAAGATTGGAAGGAAAGAAAGGAGGATTTATTAAGTGCCTACTATGACTCAGGCTCTGTACTAAAACATTTTTCAAATACTATCGCATGTGATCCTCATAGCAACCCTAGGAAGTAGGAGCTATTATTATCTTCAATTTACAGCTAAGGAAACTGAGGCAAATAAAAGTTAAATGACTTGACCAGGGTCACACAGCTCCTAAGTGTCTGAGATCAGATTTTCCCCGAGCTCTTTCTGACTCGAGGAACAGAGCTTTATCCACTGAAGCACCTAATATGGCATTCGAGTACCAGAACTAGGGTTGGTTAGCCAATGGGGTCATGATAGCTGTCTTTAATTTTTGAAGGGCTGATATGTGTTAAGGATTAAATTTACTCTTCTTGGGGTCAGAGGGCAGAATTTGGAACAAGGGGTAAAAGATGGAAAAAGACAAATCCAGGTTTGATGGAAAAAAGAATCTGCTCCTAGGTAGAGCTTTCCAACAGTGCAATGGGGGCCAGGCAGCTAGGTGGCTCAGTGGATAGAGCCAGGTCTGGAGATGGGAGGTCCCATTTGCTTAGCCCTTGCTGCTTTTCTGTCTTAGAATGGATACTAACTAAGACAGAAGGGAAGGGTCAAAAAAAAAAAAAGCACAGTGGACTGCCTTGGGAGGTAATGGACCATCCCCTTATTGGAGGCGTCAAAGCAAAAGCCATATGACCATTTGTTGAAGATGATATTGAAGGGTCCTGGTCAGGAGTTGGCCTCGGCTAGTCTCTGTTCCTTCTAGTTCTTAGATTCTCCAATTCTAAGGATTCTTTTGGCCAAAATTCTGCCCTCCATCTTCCAAGAGCCCTTCCTATCCAGGATGCTGGAATTCTGGGAAGATATCAGTAGCATCCTAGTCTGCTAAAGGGTTTGGAGAATTTGGATTTAGCATGTCAGGCTCCCTTCTCAATCTTGACAGATTGTCCAAGCCCTAAATCCCATCTATCCCTCTTTCCCCCTTGTATCAGAGAGTCTGGGGAGATGTGAGGTTCATGCCCACTCCTCGGTGCCCAGGAATGCTCTAGTTATCTCCTTCTTTCCTTCGTTTTTGGGAATTAGAGAGATGGAGGAACATACTCCCAATGGGTCTGCTTAGCCCTACTGTACGGGGAAGGGGGGAAGGGAAACCGAGGCAGGGGACCTAGAGAGAACTGAGCCAGGGTCATTTGGAGGTGTGCAAGCAAGGCAACACAGGCAACAAGGAAGGAACCAGGAGATAACTTTTGCCTACATGCTGGAGCCCTTTTAGTTCTTCTGACCCAAGGACTGGAGCCCTCACCCTTACCATCTGGGAAGGGGCTCTGAGCAAAGAATATCATACCCACTCCTTGAAAGACTCCCCCATGGGGTCTTTGCCTGGACACCCAGCCAGCAATCCCTAGGTAGGGTGAAGCCTGTCCCTGCTAGGAAGCCCAGGAAGTTGACATGAGGACATGTCCTCTGTTGGGGGCATGGTGCACACGTGCACACATCTCTATTTGCAAACATGTGCACACACATAGAATCTTTTTGTTTTTTAACCCTTATCTTCCACCTTAGAATCAATACTGTGTTTCAGTTCCAAGGCAGAAGAGCAGTAAGGGCTAGGCAGTGGAGGTTAAGTGACTTGCCCAGGGTCACACAGTTAGGAATATCTGAGACCATATTTGAACCTAAGACCTCTGGCTCTCAATCCACTGAGTCACCTATCTACAGCATTTTAAGATTAAAACTAGACGAAACCACAGAGATGGTCCAGAGGTCCATAAACTCTTTGTCTCATGGACCCCTTTGGAAGCCTGCTGATGCTTACAGACTCCTTCTC
Organism: Monodelphis domestica; assembly: GCF_027887165.1. Lineage (NCBI taxonomy): Eukaryota > Metazoa > Chordata > Mammalia > Didelphimorphia > Didelphidae > Monodelphis > Monodelphis domestica. Next base: position 90,367,553 of record NC_077233.1, read on the forward strand.
AACAACAGTGCTTCTAAACACATAAATAAAGATACTGAGACTTACATAGAAAACCAACTATATTAAAAAGTTGTCAATGTATAACCCAGACCAAATTGCTTGCCAGCTCTGGGATGAGTGAAGGAAGGAGGGAGGGAGAAATTTGAATCGTATGACTTTGGAAAACTTATGTGGAAATTTATTACATGTAATTGGCAAAAAATAAATTAATAGATTTTTAAAAAGTTGTCAAAATGTTTTTTTTTTAAACAAGTTCAAGGGGCAGCTAGGTGGTAGGGTGGATAGAGCACCAGACCTGAAGACGAAAGATCCTGGATTCTAATCTGGCCTCAGACACTGCTTAGCTGTGTGACCTTGGGCAAGTCACTTAACCTTGTTTGCTCAGCTTTTGCCTTTCTGTCTTAGAATTGTTGCTAGGATAGAAAATAAGGGTTAAATTTTAAAAACAAAAGTTCACAAATTTCAGATAAGAACCTCTGATCTATTTTAAATCTTTATCTTACTGGCCCAGAGAGAGAAGACTTGCTTGCTTACATAGTCACGAGGCAGGATTTGAACCCAGATCAGTGGAGTCCCCAGGAAGATGTACTAGGTAGGACACATCCATACATCCACACAGAGAGGGATACCAAGAGACAGACTGTATGGATGGACATTGTCCCAGAGAAAAGCCCATGCAGATGCCTGGGTACAATGCTCCTGGCCCTGGGAGGCAGGTTAGGTCACTCTGTGGGCCTCAGGAGGTGGCCTGCTTTTCCATCACCCCATGTTTTTCTCTTCTCTGGTTCTATTTTAGTCTGTTTTTATTTGAGGGTTAAGAAAAAAAAATCCCAAACCTTTTCTGGGAATAAACAGCCCAGCATGGACACAGAGACAGTGTCCTTGTTCCCCCGCCCTTGCGACTCCCAGCCTAGGAGCAGGGCAGCTCTGTGTGTGTGTCTGTGTGTCCAGCTGGGGGGCTGGGGAGGGGGCAGTGGCTGGAGCTGCCCTTAGGGGTGGGGCTGAGGCTAGGGCTGGAGCTGTCGTTCGTGTTAACTTTGGACGATTCTAGCCTCAGTCAGAAGTCTCAGGGCCACCTTTGCTGCCATCCCTTGGCTGGCATCCCCTCCATCCCTTGCCCTTAGTTCAGGCAGACTGCCCAGACACTGCTCCAGTCAGGGGTCCCAGAAACTCGGGTCAGGCCAGGCCCGTGGAATCTCGGGGAGAGATCTGAGGGAAGGGGCCATTTGGGGGATGGCGTGAGACACTCACAAGAAGAGCAGAATGCCAGTGTTGGCCATGGCATACGCCAGCCCCAGGATGCCACTGCCCATGATGGCATTGCTCAGGTTAAACACAGACATCCCGAATGACGTCTTCCCTTCAAACTGCAGAAACAGGGGAGGACAGAGGGGGAATTAGGAGTTCTTTGCCCCCAATCCCCGGGTGACGACGCCTGTGCCCACGGTCCATTCTCCATTTCTAGCTCCACTCGATATCCTGAGATCGCCCCTTTAAGCTGTCGCTTCCTCTGAAGCCCACCAGCCTTCTGGATCCCTCATCCATGATGCCACTCTCAAGCCCATTTCTGGGGTCAGTCTTAGCTTCCGTCCCCGCCCTATCTGGGATCTCTCTCCCTAGGTCCCAGAGCCACCCATCTGAATATAATCCCTGCTCCTGGCCCTGTCCGAATCTATCTATCTTCCCTGAGTCTGCCAGGGGGCGCCGCCACCTCCCCTCCCATCTCTGCCATCCCTGGTCTCTCCTTGGACCTAGGCCCCCAACTCTGCGCCCAAGGGGCTAAGGCCCCCAGAATCCCTAGCCCTCGCCCCCCAGTCCTCTTATCTTCAGGCCACCCCATCCTGGGCTCACATCTGTGAAGTGCGTCTCTTTGCTGGCATTTTGGGGCAGGAATCCTTCTGCTTCCCCGTGGCTGGGTCTTCCACCCTCACACCTGTGGACATAAGGAGGAACAGCGGCTCCCATTCACCCCCTCTCTGAGGCGAGCAGAGCTCCAAGTCCAGCGAGAGAGGGGATGCCTCTCTGGCATCTCGTTCCCCGTCCCATCTCCCCACCGCCCCCCTTAAAACAGACGCACCTTTCAGCTCCTACGGTGGGTAAAGCCACGGGGCACAGTCCTTCTACGTGTTTGCCATTGGGCACCAGTTCCACCATCTCGGTTTGTGCAGGGACCTCCGGGGGGTTCATGGCTGGACGGGGCACCGATGCGGGCAGCAGGGGACTGAGAACCTTTGGTCCTGATGGCGTGCCTCGGAGACAGGAAAAACCTCCAAAGGGAAAGGCAGATCATTAGGAGAATCCGAGGTCCCGTTCAATACATATTTATTAAGCACCTACTATGTGCCAGGCACTGGGAGCAAACGTGCAAAGCGTGGCGTGGGGGCTGCGGGTGGGGGCTGTATCCTGTTAGGAGCCGGATGGCCAAACGCCCGAAGGCTCCGAGTCAAATTCTGGGGGTCCCTGTGGGCACGGGGTACAAGTTAAGGGGACCTTCCTGCATGAACGACACCCTCAGTCGGGGAAGGATGGCAAAGGGTCCCAGGAAACTCCGGGTCCGTGGCAGGGGCTTAGTAAATGCCTGCTTCATCCATGGCTTGAATGCTGGCGCTGGGAGAGAGCCACCTAAGATGCTGCTCCTCCCCACGGCTTGGCACAGGATAGCTTTGGTACCTGCTGTAGCCCGGACAGGGCCCTGGGTCTGAGGAGAGTGGGAGGCGAGAGGACCAGGAGAGAATGAGGTCCCGCCAAGAAAGGCCCGGCAGGCAGTTGGGGAGGGCCCCCGGAGCCGGGCTGTACTGGCAGCAAGAACAATGGACCCTCTGTACATCGGTAGCTGGGCTCTGGGAAACTGTCCCTGGGCTGGCAAGGGCTGGGGCTGGCAGCTTGGCCAGGCCTAGCCTCCAGCCCCCTCCCCCTCCCCGGGCTCCTCTGCTCCCTCTGTGAAGGGGGTGTCTCTGCCTTGGCAGGCAGGGTGGCAGAGAGCTTGGATGTCTAGTTCCTTTCCTGATTTCATGGGGGATGAATGGCAGGCACAGACAGGGGGCTCTGTGGGCCCAGGGAGTCCTAAGAAGGTTCATTCTCTAGTCCTGGAGGTCACCCCAGGGTCAGCCCCCCACTCACCCCCGGCCCTTTCTCCACCCTCGGTCCCTTGCTTTGTAGCTGCGCGACTCTGAACAAACCATTAGCCGCTCTGGGCCTCAGTTTCCTTATCTGTCAAATGAGGACACCGGACGAAAGGCTAATATTTTCCTATTCTTCCTGAGAGGGTAACGAGAGGGTGCATCTGTCCTCCTCTTACCCTGCCCGCTGCAAGGAGACACCTCTACCCACCTTGGCGAGGACCTCCCACCCCAGGTCCCCCGCCGCCCCTGCTTCCTCCATGCTTTCCTCTCCTAAGGGTCCCAGGGGGCACCATGCCCGTCTTCCCTGCCCATGAGTGCCAGCCTTTGCCTGGCAGGCTTGAACAGAGGAAGGGCAGCTGCCTCCCCTTGGCCCCCATTGCCTGGACAACTCTCTGTACCTCTTCCATTGCCAGCCTGGGGCCCCTCAGGGGGCTCCACCCAGACCATGCCCAGAAGGTGCCTGGGCAAAGTGCCCGCCCCTCCCCACTCCTCCAGGCAATGTCAAGCCAGGAGGGCCACTCGAGCAGGACTTCCTGGACTGGCTCAGCCCCTAGAGGAAGGGAGCCCTGTCCAAAGGGAGGCCAGGGCCATGGGCTGTCACCCAGGGGGCAGACAGTGCCAGGTGCTGTGGGCTCTGCCAATGCCCCCAGGCTGGGATGCAGCCTCGATGCCCCTCCGAGCTTCCCTTGGCATCGTAAGGTATGGATCCTGGGTTCTCATGACTGATTCCTCACTGAATGCCCCCGTTCCTCTCTGGGACTCCCCAAGAGCCCGACACCATCTCAAATGTCAGGTTCTAGAACACGAAGGTCCCAGCCCCAAGCCAAAAGAATACTCGCGTCTACTTCTTTGGTGCTCTAACGTGTATAGCACGCTGTCCCCATGCCACAAATAGGGAAACCGAGGCCCAGCGGAGCCAAATCCATTCGCCTCATTTGTCACACACCTCCTACACGTCAGAGCTGGGATTCGGGAGCCAAGTCTTCCCAATTTCCAGCGGGTGCCCTGTCCCCCCTCAGGCCCATGATGAGCCACCCCCACCCCCTTTCCCTAGGCCCCTGCCTGTTCTCCCTGCCCAGCCTGCTGTGGTGGGGGAGCAGCGGGGGCTCCGAGGCGCCTCGGTCAGCCCTTCTAGACCACAGAGGGTAGAGAGCCCCTCCTGGTAGGGAGCTGGTTCTGCCCCAGAAGGCTCAGTTCAGAGGCTGAGGGGGTTCTCGGGGTTCAGCGGGAGGACGTTGGAGGACACATCTGCCAGCAGGGAGGTGACAAACGACTCCCCGAGGAGGAGCAAGTCTTTCTGTGCTCTGTTCCTAAGGGCTCCCAGAATCCATGTGTGTAGGTGCCTTCAAGATCGGACCCGGGGGGGGGGGGGGGCGGGGGGGGAGAGCCAGGCCTGGAGATAAGAGGTGCTGGGTTCAAGTGTGACCTCAGACACTTCCTAGCTGTGACCCTGAGGACCTGCCTGGCCCTTCCTGCTCAAGCCTTGGGTCTGCGACGGAAAGTGACCAGGAAGCTACCTGCTTCCTGTCTAGAATACGCCTTCCCAGGTTAGCTTCATCGCCTAACACTCGGCCCCTCTTTCTTCGTGGGTTCTGGGTTTATCTGGATTTCTTTGGAAATGGCTGGGTAACGGCTCTCGGAATGGCCCGGCAGATGGCCCCAGCCCAAGACGGAAGAGCCTTGGGGACCTCTGATAGGGCAGGGCCTGGGTCTCCCCCCCCACCAGATTGTGTCCCCTTGGGACGGGGGCTCTTAAAGGCCAGGAACCACGACGCACATTCAACTCTCTTCTTCCCGGCTCTTGCCAGGCCAGGCCTGGGCTCCATCCATAGCCTGGATTCCCTGAAGGGCGCCCTTGGCTGAGGAGTTCCTAAGCCCCTGGCATTCCTTGGGTCTCTGAGAAAGAAGAATCCAGGCCCCACCAGGACTCCTGAGGCCTTTGTCCCCCAGGCCTGGGCAGGCTGGGACAGGTCCCCGGCCATGCTGATCTGGGCTCCAAACAAAGCTGCTACTTCTCTGCCCTAATACCTAGTCTTAGCACATTCATTGCGGGCTCCTGACTGTGCTGCGGGGTCAGCGGGTCACTGGCTCTAGAGAGGCCAAAGCCCAGAGAAGGGAGAAGAATCCTTGAGCACCATCCCCCAACGCACACTCCCTGCCTGAGGTGGCCCGGAGCAGGAAACTGCGCTTCTAGCCCACCCCACCAAGCCCCTGACCCCCACCGCTCACCCATCAAGCCCCATATGATCCCCTGGGGCTGTCTGACTCTCCCACCCCCCTCTGTCTCTCTGTTTCTCCCTCTCTGTCTCTCTTCCTCCCTCTCTCCTTTTCCTTCTCCCCCTTCATCTCTCTCTCTCTCTGCCTGTCTCTCTCCTTTCCCCTCTCCCCCTTCTCTCTCTTTCTCTCTCTCTCCCCCCCTTTCTCTCTCTCTCTCCCTCTCTCTCTCTCTGCCTGTCTCTCTCCTTTTCCCTCTCCCCCTTTATCTCTCTCTGCCTGTCTCTCTCCTTTTCCCTCTCCCCCTTTATCTCTCTCTCTCTGCCTGTCTCTCTCCTTTTCCCTCTCCCCCATTCTCTCTCTCTCTCCCTCTCTCTCTCTGCCTGTCTCTCACCTTTTCCCTCCCCCCCTTATCTCTCTCTCCCTCCCTCCCTCTCTCCCTCTTTCTCTACTTCTCTCTCTGCCTGTCTCTCTCCTTTTCCCTCTCCCCCTTCTCTCTCTTTCTCTCTCTCTCCCCCTCTTTCTCTCTCTCTCTCTCCCTCTCTCTCTCTCTGCCTGTCTCTCTCCTTTTCCCTCTCCCCCTTTATCTCTCTATGCCTGTCTCTCTCCTTTTCCCTCTCCCCCTTTATCTCTCTCTGCCTGTCTCTCTCCTTTTCCCTCTCCTCCTTTATCTCTCTCTCTCTGCCTGTCTCTCTCCTTTTCCCTCTCCCCCATTCTCTCTCTCTCTCCCTCTCTCTCTCTGCCTGTCTCTCACCTTTTCCCTCTCCCCCTTTATCTCTCTCTCTCTGCCTGTCTCTCTCCTTTTCCCTCTCCCCCTTTATCTCTCTCTCTCTGCCTGTCTCTCTCCTTTTCCCTCTCCCCCTTTATCTCTCTCTCTGCCTGTCTCTCTCCTTTTCCCTCTCCCCCATTCTCTCTCTCTCCCTCTCTCTCTCTGCCTGTCTCTCACCTTTTCCCTCCCCGCTTATCTCTCTCTCCCTCCCTCCCTCTCTCTCCCTCTTTCTCTACTTCTCTCTCTGCCTGTCTCTCTCCTTTTCCCTCTCCCCCTTCTCTCTCTTTCTCTCTCTCCTCTCTCTCTCCCCCTTTCTCTCTCTCTGCCTGTCTCTCTCTCTCCTTTTCCCTCTCCCCCTTTATCTGTCTCTGTCTCTGTCTGTCTCCCTCCCTTCCCCTTTCTCTCTTTATCTGTCTCTCTGTCTGTCTCCCTCCCTTCCCCTTTCTCTCTTTGTCTGTCTCTGTCTGTCTGTCTCCCTCCCTTCCCCTTTCTCTCTTTATCTGTCTCTCTGTCTGTCTGTCTCCCTCCCTTCCCTTTTCTCTCTATCTTTGTCTCTGTCTCTCTTTCCTCTGTCTTCCTCCTTCCCTTTCCCCCCTCTCTGCCTCTGTCTGTCTGTCTCCCTCCCTTCCCCACCTCTGTCTCTGTCTGTCTCTCAACAAAGCACCTTATATCTTGTTCTAATCAACCTTCCAAGAGGTCTGGGTTTTGAGTTCCAAGCCCTGAATTCAAGTCCCTGTTTGTGTCCCTTTAGACAAGCCTCTTGAGGTCTCTCCAGGCCTCCCTTTGCCATGTGCAAAAGAAAGGGGCTTTAAAGTCATCTCTTCCAGCTCTGATTTTATGATCTCAAAGCACCTAACTTGCCTTTATTTCCCCTGTCATCCCTGTCCCCTGGTTTAGGTCGATTCTTCTCTTCATTACTGGAGAAGAAACTGAGACTTTGGCTCCGGCTCTGTCCCACCCCCTGGTGTCTCTTTACTAAATGTCTATTTACTAAAATGTCTATTAGCAGGGATTTGGATTCACTTCAAAGGAAGGGTTATCAGATATCAGGAGGGAAGGGGAAGGATTCTCTTCTGCCTCCTCTGAACATGTTTGACACGGGGCCATGTCTGAAGGCGGGCAGAAGATGACTGAAGGGTCTCCCTGGTAGGGACCTGGACAAGCTGGAATAAATCCTGGAGTTGTCGTTTTAAAACTAAAAGGGACCTTTAAGGCCCTTGTTTTACAGAGGAGGAAATGAAGTCTCAGAGAAATCAGACTTTGCTATGGTCACACAGCTAGTGTCTGGATTTGAATCTAGGGCTTCCTGACGACTCATGCTACTATCATGGGCTGCCCCAAAGGACTACACAAGTAAAACATTACACAGGGACCAAAAAGCAGATTTTTAAACCTCTTACCTTCTGTCTTGGAATCAATACTGTGTATTGGTTCCAAGGCAGACCAGTGGTAAGGGGTTAAGAGACTCACCCAGGGTCACACAGCTAGGAAGCATCTGTGTCTAGATTTGAACCCAGAACCTCCCCATCTCTAAGCCTGGCTCTTCAACCACTGAGCTGCCCAGCTGCCCCCTAATGCAGATCATTTTTTAACTGGATGGGATGGGGGAGGCAGAGCTCAGGAAAGGTGGGAATTATAGAATTATGTAAAATTCTAGCTGGAAGGGTCCTCAGAGTCTGGCTGTCCAGTCCAGCCTGCATCAGGATCAGGAAGGAGGTGGTTCACTTTTTTTGTATCTTGGACTCCCCGGGTAGGCTGGGGAAGCCTATGGTCCCTTTCTCAGAAGAATGTTTTTCAATGCATTAAATAAAATAAGTAGATTACAAAAGAAACCAATTCTATTGAAATTCAGCTGTCAAAATATTTTTAAAAACAAGTTCACAGACCCCAGGTTAAGAACCCCTGTTCTAGAGGGCCTGGAGGAACTGAGATGTTTAGCTTGGAAGAAGAGAAGGCTCGGGGGGGTGCAGGGGCTCTGATTTCTCTCTTCAGGTATTTGGAGGGCTGGCATGGGGATGGGGGATTAGACTCATTCTGTTTGGAGCAATGGATGGAGGAAGGTAGAGGGAAGATGTTGGCTTAATAGGACTGCTCCCAAGTGGAGTCCGACCACTGGCAGGGTTCAAGTAGACTCTACAGGCCCATGTGTCAGGACTTCAGAAGTGGGGATCCCTGAAGCAGATGGATTAGGGGAGCCCTGATGAGCTCAAGTCTCAGTTCTCTGACTTTACTGCCATAGTAACCACATAGCTGAGAGAAGGGGAGCTTGGCTAGCTCTGTCTGCACCCAGAGGGCAGAAACAGGGGCCATGGGATGGGGGTGGAGGAGAGAATATAGAAAGGAAGATTTCAACACAAAATTGGGGGGTAGGAACTTCCTAATAATGAGAGCTGTCCCAGAAGGGCTGCCCCAGGAAGTTATTGTTGTTGTTCAGTCATGCCCCACTCTCCGTGACCCCATTTGGGGCTTTCTTGGCAAGGATACGGGAGTGGCTGGCCATTTCCTTCTTCTACTCATTTAACAGATGAGGAAACTGAGGCAAACAGGGTTAAGTGACTTGTCCAGGGTTATACAGCTAGGAAGTGCCTGAGGCCAGACTTGAATTCAGGTCTCCCTGACTCTAGGCTGGGTGCTCTGTCGAGAAAGTAGGATGGTCAAAGCTGAATAACTATTTGCCTAGAACTAGGGCTCCTGCTTAGGTAAGGTAAGACTAGATGTCTTCTGAAAGTCCTTCCAGGACTGGAAAGAGCAATGACTCTGAAGTCAAAGGACCTGAGTTCAAATCTCACCTCTACTACTCACTGCCCCCGAGACCTTGGGCAAATGACTTAATCTCTCTGGGCTCAGTTTCTCTCTTTATAAAATAAAGAAGTCCGACCCAATTATAAATCTGGGATCAAAGCAACTTGCTTATTCACCTTGATAAACCTCAGTTTCAAAAACTATAAAATGGGATGATATTAGAAGCCAACTAACTCTGTTTTATAAATGATGAAATTGAGGATGTGCTAAAGTAATACAGAAAAGCAACAGGGGCAAGATTTTAACCCAGGACCTTGGACTTCAGAGTCATTGCTTTTTTCTTTTTCTTTTCTCCTTTCCTTTCCTTTCCTTTCCTTTCCTTTCCTTTCCTTTCCTTTCCTTTCCTTTCCTTTCCTTTCCTTTCCTTTCCTTTCCTCTCCTCTCCTCTCCTCTCCTCTCCTCTCCTCTCCTCTCCTCTCCTCTCCTCTCCTCTTCTCTCCTCTCCTCTCCTCTCCTCTCCTCTCCTCCCCTCCCCTCCCCTCCCCTCTCCTCCCCTCCCCTCCCCTCCCCTCTCCTCCCCTCCCCTCCCCTCCCCTCCCTTCTTCTCCCCTCCCCTCCCCTCACTTTCCTCTCCTCTCCTCTCCTCTCCTCCCCTCCCCTCCCCTCCCTTTCCTTTCCTTCCTTTCCTTTCCTTTCCTTTCCTTTCCTTTCCTTTCCTTCCCTTCCCTTCCCTCACTTTCCTCTCCTCTCCTCTCCTCTCCTCTCCTCTCCTCTCCTCCCCTCCCCTCCCCTCCCTTCTCCTCCCCTCCCCTCCCCTCACTTTCCTCTCCTCTCCTCTCCTCTCCTCCCCTCCCCTCCCTTTCCTTTCCTTTCCTTTCCTTTCCTTCCCTTCCCTTCCCTCACTTTCCTCTCCTCTCCTCTCCTCTCCTCTCCTCTCCTCCCCTCCCCTCCCCTCCCTTCTCCTCCCCTCCCCTCCCCTCACTTTCCTCTCCTCTCCTCTCCTCCCCTCCCCTCCCCTCCCTTCTCCTCCCTCCCCTCCCCTCTCCTCTCCTCTCCTCTCCTCCCCTCCCCTCCCCTCCCCTCCCCTCCCTTCCTTCCCTCCCCTCCCCTCCCCTCCCTTCCCTTCCCTCCCCTCCCTTCCTTCCCCTCCCTTCCCTTCCCTCCCCTCCCCTCCCTTCCCTTCCCTTCCCTTCCCTTCCCCTTCCCTTTCTGTGTATCATTCTAAAATAGAAAAGTGGCAAGGCTAGGACATGGGGAGGGGGCCACCCAGTGACTGGCCCAGGGCCACACAGCTGGGAAGTGCCTGACACCAAATTTGAACCCAGGTCCTCCCAACGGCTGACCCAGGACTCCATCTAGTGCCCCTGGAGTCCGTGCTTCACCTGAGGTTGTCAGGGGGCTCTTCGAAAAGGGTGAAAGGCTCAGGGGGTGGGAGCTTTCATTGGCCAGGGGGTTGGATTCCATGACCTCAGAGGCCCCTTCCCACCCCACAGTCTGTGAATGAAGCGGGTGAGACTCTCAGCAATGGAACATGGTGGGTGGGAAAATCAATGGGCAGGGGAGGTGGCACTGACCCACTCGCATCCACACACACCCCACACACCCCTGTTTGCATTGCCCCAGGAAGAGATAAGTCTGGAGCAAACAGGAAGATGACAGACAGGCCGGGACAGGGAGGGGGCTGAGAGGGGAGAAAGGGGGCAGATCAAGGCCAGGGGGGCGGCCAGGGCCCGGGGGGGGGGGGGGGGGGGGGGAGGCAGCCAGTGGGCCGGGGAGAGGAGGGAAGGGAGAGAGAGGCAGGAAGGGACGGTGGTGGCCAGAGGCCCTCATTTGGCCCTTCCTCCCCTCCTTCCTCCCGCTGCCAGCTTGCCTGCGTGGGAGCAGGTGAGAATGCGTCAGACCCACCTCAGAAGGATTGGGGGTAGGGGTGGCCGGGAGGGCAGGGATTAGCTAATTAAAGATTGCTAAGCACACTGAAAATCCTTGCACCCAAACTCTGGTTGCATCATCCAGGGGAGGAGGGGTGCTCTGTGTGTACATGCCTGGGTGCTGGGTTTTGTGTGTCTATCTGGGGCGGCCTGTGTCTCCAGGGCATCCCCTGGAGGGGCCTCGGTGCCCAGGCAGGGAGCACAGGCCCTCCCCGGCTGGCCACTGAGGCCCCGAGCTGCTCCCGGCCAGGGCAAGGGTTCCGCTTCTTCCGCTTCTTCCATTTTTCATTCTCATGATTTCTGACATTGTAGATTTCAGAGGTTCTCCGGCTGGTGCCCCCCTTCCCCAGGCCCTAAATGGTCCAGCAGGCCTTCCACAACGCCCAGCTCCAGAGCGAGGCACAAGACACACATCCTACGTGCACTAAAGGTCAGGGCAGGGTTCTTAACCAGAGCTCTTTGGTTCTCTTACTCTTTAAAGACATTTCAATAGACATCTCTTAGCAGAGCTGTCTCCTTTGTAATCCTACCAGTTTTATTTTGTGCGTCTAAAACGATTCCCGTCAGGGGCAAGGTTTCATTAGACTGCCGTAGGGGATCCCTGACCCACAAAAGGGCAAGAATCCCTATTCTGGTTTTTTTCAGTAATATTTTATTTTTTCCCAGCTACATGGACATAGAAGCCATTGTTAACATTCGTTTTCTCACATTTCGGGCTCCAAATTCTCCCTTTTCTCCTTCCTGAGATGGTAAACAATTGGATGTAGGTTGTACATGTGCTATGCCATGCATAGTTCTATATTCATCATGTTGGGGAAGAAGACATGCTACCAAAAAAGAAAAACTCATGAAAAAAATAAAGTGAAGGAAGGGGCAGCCAGGTGACTCAATGGATCAAGAGTCAGGTCTAGAGATGGAAGGTCCTGGGTTCTAATGTGGCCTCAGACACTTCCTGGCTGTGTGACCCTGGGCAAGTCACTTAACCCCCATTACCTAGCCCTTACCACTCTTCTGCCTTGGAACCAATACATAGTATTGATTTAAGATGCAAGGTAAGGGTTTAAAAAAAAGAAAGTGAAAAATAGCATGCTTTGATTTGTATTCAGTCTCCATCCGTTCTTTTTCTGGTGGTAGATAGTATTTTTCATCCTAAGTCTTCAGAATTGTCTTGGATCACTGCATCGCTGAGAATAATTAAGTCATTCACAGCTGATCATCACAGGATTTTGCTGTGACTATGTACAATGGAGATCCCCCATTCTAGAAAGATCTAGATGATCCTGGTCATACCTGCCACCATCTTTCCCAGGCTAGCCTCATCCTGGGCCATCCAGACTTCTTGGCCAACCCAGTAGTAACCAACGATATTTGTAGGACAGCTAGTGGGGCCAGAAGTTAGTTTGTGGCCCCGTCTCTACCATCCCACAGCCCTTGGGTGTCAGGGGGAAGGTCAGTTTATTGCCTTCATTAGACCTCAGACAATGGATAATGTAACCAGGGTCCCTGAATGGGATAGGAAATTAGATGACCTCTGAGGAGCCACCTAGCTTTGAGATTCTACAATCCTCAATTCTAGGCTTCTCTCCCATCTTGCCCAGCCAGGTCTCCTTACTACCCCCTTAAAGATGCCAGATTCTCCTTCGACTGAGTTCCTCCAGCCACCATGTCTCCCCTCCTTTTCTCTGCCCATCTAAATCTTACCTATTTTTCCAGCCCAAACTCAAAGTCAATCCCTCTCCTGACTTTAAAGCTTCCTTAGTCACATCTTCAGGGATTTTAAAATTAATTATTATATATTAAATTAAGTTAAATAAATTAAATTACATACATTTATCTATAATATTAGTATATTATAGATGTTAATATTTAATATATATTTTATTATTATATATATTTATTATTATTTTATATTTAATATATATTAAATCCCATGGCAGGGATTTAAAAAACTTAGAACTAGAATAGACCTTAGAGATCATCTTGTCTAAACCCATCACTTTGTGGTCAGTCAGTCAACTAGCAATTATTAAATTCCTACCAGGAACCTGACAAAAGGTGATCCCCTGGAGAAGAAAATGGCAAACCACTCCAGTATCTTTTAATTTATTTTTTTCAAACTCTTCCTTCCATCTTACAATCAATACTGTGTATTCGTTCCAAGGCAGAAGAATGGTAAGGACTAGGCAAGGAGGGTTAAACCCAGCTAGGAAGTGTCCGAGGCCAGATTTGAACCCAAGATCTCTTGTCTGTGGGCCTGGCTTCTCATCCACTGAACCACCCAGCTGCCCCCCACTCCATCACCTTTGCCAAGAAAACTCCACAGACAGTATTAAAAAGTCATAAAGGAATGGCGTGGGAAGACAAGCCCCTTCGATTGTGCTGCGGTCCATGGAGTCACGAAGAGTGGGACGTGCCTGAACCCCAACCGCTGTGTGTCAGGCATCTTGCTAAGCACTGAGGTGACAGAGAGGCAAAAAGCAGGCAGTTCCTGCCTTCAAGGAACTTCCAGCCTGCTCAGGAAGCTGAATCCCGGAGGAGAAGGAGAAGGGACTCTCTCAAGGTTATACAAGCGTGAATAAATG